>NC_091951.1:13956416-14103129 GCF_031021105.1 Erythrolamprus reginae | reverse complement strand
ATATTCTTTGAAATAGGTGGTTTCATATTTACCCAAGTGAAGCTCAGAGACTATTCAACTAAAACTGGTATGAGCCTTAGTGGCACAGTGGTTAGAATCAGTACTGCAAGCTGCTTCTGCTGACTGTAGTTCACCAGTTCAAAGGTTGACTCAGCCTTCCACCCTTCCAAGTGGGTAAAATGAGGACCCAGATTGTTGGGGCCAGCAATAGGCTGACTCTGTAAGGTGCTTAGAGAGGGCTGTAAAACACTGTAAAGTCTAAGTGCTATTGCTATTGCTAACTCATGCTGACCTACATTTTTCATGGATGGTGAGTCCCAGGGGTGAAATGCTGCCAATTTGCTCATGCCTGAGGATCATCAGAGAGCAATCATGAAGGTAGCATGAGGCTCCACCCACCTGCCCGGATGCTGCAATTTGGGTTATTTTACCCTCTGCGCATGCACAAAGCATTCTGGGCAGGTGGACGGAGCTAATGTTCCCTTTGTGACCGGCTCTCCAATGACTCACAGACATGAGTGTACCAGGAGCATTTCACATTTCACCCCAGTGGGTCATAACATATTTTTGGTATTCATGGTTCCTTTTTCTTATTTCCCCTGCTTAGTCTCTGCCTCAGTCTAAATGTGTGGAAAGTTGTCATCCTGGATTTGTCAGGAAGGCTCGAGAAGGAGAGCCAGTTTGTTGCTATGACTGTGTTCCTTGTCCAGAAGGGACAATCTCCACTCAGGAAGGTGGGTAACACCAAAGAAAAGGACAGACTTTGTAGAACTGAATTAATCCAGAGCATTTTCATAAAAATCCATAGTTGGAACTTCTGAATTGTTGTTTATCTTTCAAAATGCATAATTTCTTATCTAAAGTGAAGAATAGCAAAAAGACCTTGAAGAGATAGCAGGGTTTGCTAGATAGGGCAAGCTTTACTAATGCCAAAGAAAGTATCCCTGCTGCTTATTAGTCTGGAAATTTCCCATCACTTTTAATTTTCTGGAAATTGAATCAAATTGAATAGAAACTTTATCATTACTTTAAATATATGCTAATCAGCGTTCATTAAAATGAAATTTTGTTGCATTCATCTCTCAAAGGATAACCATGATGCATATACCCACATACCCACATATATTTGACACAGAGAAACAACACAATCTAGTTTGGATATATGCATATACATGGGTGAGGGGAAAAAAAGAATCCTGCAAATTTACAAGACAGGTAGAATACGGAATAAAACTGTTTACAGAATCTAGTAGTCCTGCTATAGTTACTTGGAAACCTTCTCCCAGAGGGGAGCAACAGAAACAGACTATGAAGTGGGTATGTGGGGTCTCTAACAATGGTTCAAGCTCTAAACACAAAATGCTTATAAACAGCATCCTGAATAATGGGAAGCAGGTTTCCTGTAATCTTCTCAGTTGTCCTCACCACTCTCTACAGGATCTTTCTATCTGAGACACTGCTGCCACAATGATGAAGTTTTTTTTAAACGCTCTCAACTGTGCCTCTGTGAAAAGTGGCCAGGACATAAGGAGAAAGATGTGCTTTCCTCATCTGATTCAGGAAATGCAAACACTGCTTTCCACATTTCATTAAAGATAACGTATGAAAAGTTCAAGTCAAATTGTTAGTTATCTGTATCCCTAGATACTTAATACACCTCTTGGGGGTATTATTCTAGAACATTTTATAGGGGCTTCCTCTTAGGATCATTGTGTTCTGAGTCCACAATGAGGCAGTATGGACAGTTAGGAGTGTACCTCATTACACCCATACAACCACAGTTGTCAATAGGCATTCCAGTTTAATTATAGGTCTTGTTTTACAGGCCAGTCAACTAGATTTCACAAGAGGAACATGCTCTCCATGGAGTAAATTAAAAAGTGCTATCTGGCAGGACCTAGGAAGTTAGCCTAGAAAGATTAACTGATTCATTATTTACTTCTAAAAGGATAGGTTACTATGAGGATTCTGTACATAACACAGGAAATTATGCACATCCTAGGACTTCCAGCAGTTTCATAGATTATTATAAATACAGTTATTTGTTTTAGAAAATATTCTTCTTATTTATTTTCTGGGGAAATGTGAAGAAATACATTACCAAAAATGCTCATCTAAAAATCCTTATCATTAAAATAACCACACAACTCAATCATACCGTGCAATAACCATATAAGGGGATACATCAGTTGCCCCATGCCTGGCGACATAGGTGGGTTTTCAGCAACTTACAAAAGGTGAGGAGGGTGGGGGTGGTTCTAATCT
Organism: Erythrolamprus reginae; assembly: GCF_031021105.1. NCBI lineage: Eukaryota > Metazoa > Chordata > Lepidosauria > Squamata > Dipsadidae > Erythrolamprus > Erythrolamprus reginae. The sequence continues at coordinate 14,100,864 of NC_091951.1, read as the reverse complement.
TTGGGGGGAGTTGATTCCAGAGGGCTGGGGCCACCACAGAGAAGGCTCTTCCCCTGGGTCCCGCCAGATGACGTTGTTTAGTTGACGGGACCTGGAGAAGGCCAACTCTGTGGGACCTAATCGGCCGTTGGGATGTTAAAGAAACATTACTTTTTGGTTTTTTCAGATACAGAAAAGTGCACCAAGTGTCCAGATGATAAACATCCAAATGAGGTCCGAGTTAAATGTATTCCCAAAATTATAACCTTCCTTTCATATGAAGAACATCTGGGCATCATCCTAATATCTTTTGCTCTACTCTTGTTTCTAACAACAGGCCTTGTTTTAGTCATATTCATTAAATATCTAGAAACTCCCATTGTCAAAGCCAACAACCGGGACCTCTCTTACATTCTCCTGATCTCCCTCCTGCTTTGCTTCCTGTCTCCTTTTCTCTTCATTGGTCAACCAAGGAAAACCACCTGCCTTCTCCGACAAACAGTTTTCAGCATCGTCTTCTCAGTTGCCATTTCTTCTCTCTTGGCCAAAACGATTATGGTGGTTTTGGCTTTCCTGGCTACAAAACCAGGAAACCGAGTAAAGAGATGGTTGAGGAAGAGCTTGGCCAACTCCATCATCCTTTCCTGTTCTGCTGTACAAATTATCATCTGTTCCATCTGGCTTGGAATTTCTTCCCCCTTCCCTGACACTGACCTCCATTCTCAACCTGAAATAATCAATATACAATGCAACGAAGGGTTTGTTGTCATGTTCTACCTCACCCTAAGCTACCTGGGCTTCCTGGCTGCCATCTGCTTCATGGTGGCTTTCCTGGCCAGGAATCTTCCTGGGGCCTTCAATGAAGCTAAGCTGATCACCTTCAGCATGCTGGTCTTCTGTAGTGTCTGGGTGAGTTTTGTGCCCACCTACCTGAGCACAAAAGGGAAATTCATGGTGGCTGTTGAGGTTTTCTCCATCTTGTCTTCCAATGCTGGTCTGCTGGTCTGCATATTCCTCCCTAAGTGCTACATTATCATTCTGAGGCCAGACCTGAATACAAAAGAACATCTTACAACCCAAAGAAATATAAAACTGTGAAACTGAGGAATTTCTACTCTCAATATATCACAACACGTGAAGACAAAGAAAATGTCCAAAGTATTCTCATACATGAGCTGGCCCAATAATTTTGTTGAAATAGTTAAATGTCGGCTGGAAGAGAGTTCAGTGGAATGAACTACTGCTGAACTCTTTGGAGTAGTTCAATTACTATATCTGTCCTAACCTTTTAGCCTATCTGAGATGCCACACTCCAAATATTCGAAATATCACACAACAGTGCAACATGAATCTTGTTGATATGCCATAAATATTTATTTTGAAAAGAGGATCTTTCAGGGTCTGATAATTTTAATTTTATCAAAGTTGATTTGCAAATTTGGTTTTCTGCGCTATTGATCTCAAAATCTCAGCTTGGTTTATTATTTATTAACTTTATTTGCTGCCCATCCCGCAGTTCACTGTGACTCTGAGCTGCTGAACTTCATCACCATAAGGGGAGTAGAAAGACATCTCCCATCCAAATTAAGAGGATGATAATCTGATTCATCCAACTGGTAAACTAAATCATTATATACAGTATAAGTTAAATAAGAGGGGAGCTAAAATGCAATTTCATAAGATTTCTTCAAAAGAATTCCTAAACTATTTTAGGAATTTAGGAATTCTTTTGTAGAATTCCCAAATTTTAGAATGGAATGATTATCCCATGGATCTAGTATGAGGGAAGATGTGGAGATGCATCAATACCCAGTCCTTCTTCTAATGGTTGGCACTCCAGTCCCATGGTGATGACACAGTGGTTAAAATGCAGTATTGAAGGATAGCTCTGCAGACTGCTAGCAGTTCGATCCTTTAAAAAAAATATTTACGATGTTTTCTTTAATACCCATAAGTTTGATCCTGATTCAGGCTTACGGTTGACTCAGCCTTCCATAATACAAAGTTGAAAAATAATAGTATAATAAGCAGCAGGGCAAAATTAGAGAAGTAAAGAAATAAACTGCCTGTCATAATAGTCAGTAGAACAGAGTTATTTCACTCAGGGAAGGGATAAGAAGGAGGAAGAGGAAGTAGGAAGAGACGAGGAAGAGAGTTGGTGGAGAGGAGAGAGAAGGAAGGGGGAGAGAAGCTTTAAGAAATTAAAAGGGAGAAGAGGTAAGAAGGTGGAGAGTGAAGAGATAATGAAAGGACAGACTGGCAGTCAATAATAGTAAGACCATGAAGCCAAAGCAATTAATGTTTGTTTAGTTGTATTATTATGTATTGTGTTGTAAATATGAGATATATGGAGGAAAAATATTTTTAAAATATAATAAAAAAATAAAATGAGGACCCAGATTGTTGGGGACAATATGCTGACTTTGTAAACTGCTTAGAGAGGGTTGTAAAGCACTATGAAGCTATATATAGTATGTCTTAGTACTATTGCTGCCATGTTTATATCATTTGTTTGTGTACCCTATGAAAAAGACTCGCCTAATAATTGCTTCATTCTTTGTCTGAATTATTTGGTGGTCTGTATGTTTGGGTGGACAAAGAAACCCTTTTGCAAAGGTGAAAGTGTCTCAGATTTAAAGATCAATTTTTTATTTCAAATCCTGATTTCAAAGACATTGAAACTCTGGAGAAAATGCAGAAGAGAACAACCAGGATGTTAAGCGGACTGGAAACTGAAACATACAAAGAGCAGTTACAGGAACTAAGCATAGCCAGTCTGGCAAACAGAAGGGCAGGGGTGATATGATAACAGTGTCCCAATACTTGAGGGGCTACCACAAGTTTTCCAAAGCACCAGTAGTCCAGACAAGGAATAATGGACCGAAGCTGACCAAAGAGAGTTTCAACCTGGAAATAAGGAGGAACTTTCCAATGGTGAGAGTGATCAACCAGTGGAACAGCTTGCCTACAGAGATTGTGAGAGCTCCAACACTTGAGACTTTCAAAGGGAGATCTGGACAGCGATCTGTCTAAAATGGTGTAGGGACTCCTGATTGAGTGTGGGGGTTGGACTAGATGATCTACAGGGTCCCTTCCAACTTTAATAATAATAATAATAATCTGACTGTATTAGTTCCAGCTGTACGGATTCAGCTCCAGTGATCTAAAAGCCGATGTCTTAGAAGAACTTGAACGATTAAAGATAAATAAGGCAATGGGTCCAGATGGCATCCACCCCAGAGTTCTTAAAGAACTCAGATCTGTCATTGCTACCCCCCTGACTGATTTGTTTAACCAATCCTTGTTAACAGGAGAAGTTCCTGAGGATTGGAGAATGGCCAGTGTTGTGCCTATCCACAAGAAGGGCAGTAGAGAAGAAGCTGGTAACTACAGGCCAGTTAGCTTGACATCAGTGGTAGTTAAAATGATGGAGACTCTACTCAAAAAGAGGATAAATCAGCACCTAAAAAACAATAACTTATTGGACCCAAATCAGCATGGCTTTCCTGAAGGCAAATCATGTCAGACTAATCTCATTGATTTCTTTGACTATGTCACAAAGGTGTTGGATGAAGGTGGTGCCGTGGATATTGCCTACCTGGACTTCAGCAAAGCCTTTGATACGGTTCCACAAAAAGAGCTGATAGATAAATTAGTGAAGAGTGGACTTAATCCCTGGATAGTTCAGTGGATTTGCAGCTGGCTGAAGCTTAGACATCAGAGAGTTATTGTTAATGGTAAGTATTCTGAGCAGAGACAGGTTACAAGTGGTGTGCCACAAGGGTCTGTTCTGGGTCCTATTCTTTTTAATATGTTTGTGAGTGACATAGGGGAAGGTCTGGTAGGGAAGGTTTGCCTATTTGCCGATGACTCTAAAGTGTGCAATAGGGTTGATATTCCTGGAGGGGTCTGTAATATGGTAAATGATTTAGCTTTACTAGATAAATGGTCAAAGCAATGGAAACTGCAGTTTAATGTTTCCAAATGTAAAATAATGCACTTGGAGAAAAGGAATCCTCAATCTGAGTATTGCATTGGCAGTTCTGTGTTAGCAAAAACTTCAGAAGATAAGGATTTAGGGGTAGTGATTTCTGACAGTCTCAAAATGGGTGAGCAGTGTGGTCCCGCAGTAGGAAAAGCAAGTAGGATGCTTGGCTGCATAGCTAGAGGTATAACAAGCATGAAGAGGGAGATTGTGATCCCCTTATATAGAGCGCTGGTGAGACCACATTTGGACTACTATGTTCAGTTCTGGAGACCTCACCTACAAAAAGATATTGACAAAATTGAACGGGTCCAAAGATGGGCTACAAGAATGGTGGAAGGTCTTAAGTATAAAACGTATCAGGAAAGACTTAATGAACTCAATCTGTATAGTCTGGAGGACAGAAGGAAAAGGGGGGATATGATCGAAACATTTAAATATGTTAAAGGGTTAAATAGGGTTCAGGAGGGAAGTGTTTTTAATAGGAAAGTGAACACAAGAACAAGGGGACACAATCTGAAGTTAGTTGGGGGAGAGATCAAAGGCAACATGAGAAAATATTATTTTACTGAAAGAGTAGTAGATCCTTGGAACAAACTTCAAGCAGACGTGGTTGGTAAATCCACAGTAACCGAATTTAAACATGCCTGGGATAAACATATATCCATTGTAAGATAAAATACAGGAAATAGTATAAGGGCAGACTAGATGGACCATGAGGTCTTTTTCTGCCATCAGTCTTCTATGTTTCTATGTTTCTATGTTTCAATAATACTGACCTTCTGACAAAACCAGGAATAATGTGCAGAAAAGGCTGGGGAAGAGTTTGATCAAAAGGGATAAAGGGATTAGAAGAATCATAGGTTGCCCATTTCTTTCTCTGTATCATAAAGGGGAAAATGGCACTAAAATAATTAAAGGAAATTTTATGAAACGTCAACTCAAGACTGGGATCCCAATGAGCTGTAGTCATCCAGACCTTATTTAGAATGGAATCCTGAAACAGTTTTTGGGAACAGCGGTTTACTCTTCCAAGCTTTTGGACTCATGCTGCACCCATCTTCATGGAATTTCTCTCTCTGACATACTCTGGATTAAGAGTAGTTCCCTGTGGATGGGCCCCATCATGAGATAATTTTAAAAAAATAAACTGTCGATTCCCAAGATTGTCCCAGATTGGATCCTGCAACATTATCCTGGGGCATGAATAATTTGCCTTCATTCATGAACTTCCTGAAAATTGTAAAGTACTACTCCTCTGCTTATGGAACCATGAAATGAGTTCAGGATCCCCAGAGAAGTTGCTTCACACTGTAATTATCACCATCCTGGGCTCTGAGACATTTTCTGCTACTTCTCCAGTGATTACCTTTGAAGTAAACATCAGACTGAAGCAAAAGGGAGGGGAAGAAGAAGATAAATGTCTTCATCAGAAGAAGATAAATGTCTTCATCAGAAGAAGATAAATGTCTTCATCAGAAGAAGATAAATGTCTCCACTCACATTGTGTGGCAAAACCTTTGGGACTCTTGAATGTATCTTTCTCTCCTTTCCAGGTGAATTTAAACTTTTCTATGCCTGAATCAGGACATCTACAGTCCTTTCAATTTCACGAGAGGGCTTTGAATTCTCCTAACTCTTTTTGCTCTTGTTTAGAAATGGAAAGATGATTGATTCAGCCCTATGAATTATGAACATCCTTCTTCTGCTTCTGATGCTATTGGTATTCCAGCCGGTCTCTGGGAAGCTTAGAATGAAGTGCCCACTGATTTTGGAGCACCCAGATGCAAAAAAGCCATGGAGCTTTTACAGGAGAGGAGACTACCTTATTAGTATGGTAATCACTGCAACGAAAATATCACACGCACCGTTGACTTTCAACGTAGCTCCTGATAGTCAGATTCACTTGTAAGTCATTCAATGCGATGGAGTTGCATTCTTTACATTTGCAGTTCTTGTTTCCCTTACACCTATATTGCAGGACCCATCAAATTTATTGAATCCTTTCAATGCCCATATTTTCTCTATCTCTAACACTCAAATGCAAAGATATGACAAAAGCAACTATTATCCATACTGGTATTATTTTCCCCTCCCTATCTAATCCTAAATTCATCTCTTCATTACTGACTTTTTTTTAAAGTAGGGATTTAAATGATATAATTGACTCTGCCCATTACTATTCAATGCCTGATTGTTATAGGAATAGAGAGTGATGGGGGGTTTCTTTCTAGGTAATTTTTCTGATGGTTCCACTTTAATGAATTATTTTGCAACCTGGCTACTTGCCTGCTGATAAAAATTGGTACAAATATCCAGTGGATGACTACCTCAATCCCATCTTCTCAACACTTACAAATATTAAATGGTGATGGATGGATGTGATTTGCCTCTTTCCGGAGGTCAATATTGGCTTAAGACTTGATAAGATTATGCAGAAAGAGCAGATTAAATAGAAAAAAAAGTAATTTCTTACTGCTGTTCTTGACATACTGTATATAGTAATATGAACATTCTTTTACACCAGTTCACCTTTTGATATGTCAAGAATCGTACACTTTATTTTCAATATTCAAGTGGTCAACAAAAATATCTGGCTCCTGCACAACGTGACACTTGGCTACAACATCCATGACAACTATTCAAACACACGTGGCACTTCAGATGCCTTGCTGGACATGCTCTCTACTGGAGAAGCCAATATACCCAACTACAGCTGTGGAAGGAAGGACAACATTCTGGCTCTTCTTGATACAGCTGATAGGGATGTTTCCATCCAGATGTCAACATTAGCAGGCACCTACAAAGTCCCACAGGTTTGTGTCTATGTTTCTCTATCTGGTAAAGTGAGGGGTATGGTAGAGGGTGAGTGATAGATTCAAGAGCTGCTTTTCACTATGGCCATTATAGGTATCATGGGGTGTATGGTATGTTCAGTGAAGGGTAGTACCTCCGGTGTATGGGCATGTCATGTCCTTTTACAGGAGCTCATTTCAGGGCAGGTTTTAGGGTAGCTCATTTACCTTTGATCCCCACCTGTCACTCAGCTCTCACCTGTGGCTCCTAGTAGCTGTAGCATGTGCAGTGGCCACATCCCAGGCAGCAGCTTTGACAGGCTGGCCAAACCCGGTTGAGAGTAGCCATTGGGTCATTGGCCTTCGGTGAGATAGGGACTTGTCTATCCCAAGCACGTGAAGACAGATTCTGGTGGACTGAGTGGATGAAATATACTGCAGTGATGTGGTATACCAAGAGCACGGCAAGACATGAAAGACACCCTGGTCAACCGCTATGCCCAGCCCATCTCCAATTGTCTTGACTCGTTATTATTATTATTTATTAGATTTGTATGCCGCCCCTCTCTGGAGACTCAGAGCGGTTTACAACAACAATACATAGTACAAATTTAATGGTTAAAAAAGAACAGTATAAAATCCTTATAATAAAAAACAATCATGCATCCCAAACAAAACATACATAAAATGGAACGGCCCGGGGGAATCAATTTCCCCATGCCTGATGGCAGAGGTGGGTTTTGAGGAGTTTGCGAAAGGCAAGGAGGGTGGGGCAGTCCTGATCTCCGGAGGGAGTTGGTTCCAGAGGGTCGGGGCTGCCACAGAGAAGGCTCTTCCCCTGGGCCCTGCCAAAGGACATTGTTTCGTCAACAGGACCCGGAGAAGGCCAACTCTGTGGGACCTAATCGGTCGCTGGGATTCGTGCGGCAGAAAGCGGTCCCGGAGATCCTTGTCCTGCTATTGATGGAATCTGGGAAGAGAGAGTGAGGCTGACTATGTGCACCTCTCCCTCACTTTTACCCAATTCAGGCGCAATCTTGACATCCCTAGATGTCAAGATCCTCTTCGAATACGATGGATGAACATCATCAACATAGGTGTCATAGCTGAAGATTGAGATTCACATTGGGGGTTCGGGAGGGAGGATGAAAACAAAAATATCCTCTCACGACACCAGCATTATTGCTTTGTGTTTCTCTACATGAATATGTGAGTGTGCCGGCAGAGGGTGACCAATACAGTATGTCTAACTATATTGCTCTGAGTCCTAGGAGAGGGGCAGCATACAAATCTAATAAATTATTATTATTATTATTATTATTATTATTACTATTATTATTATTAATGGGATTCAAGAGTTGCCAAATGACCATTTAAGGAGTCCTCAGAGAGGGGTGACATATACATCCAATTAATTAATTAATTAAATATAAGCATCCAAATTGGGAAGAAAGCAAGGATCAAAGCAGACAAACCCATTCATGACACCATGTCCATTGTTTTGGGGACTTTTGCAGCATACAGTAAACAGAAATACTATGAAGAAGCCTTTGTTGGAACAAAACAGTTCAGTTGACTTATGTGCATGTAGGTCTGATTATAGAAAATTGTAGGGTAATGGTGGTATGATTTGCATTTTTCTTTTTACTGCAATGGTTTCTTCTATTGAATGCAGAATTTAGCCTACCTGGCAGTAGAGAGACAGGAGGGATGGGGGTATCTTTCTCTGGGGTGACAGAGGGCCAGAATATCCCGGTCCTGCTGGGGAGAGGTAGATATGGCGGGAGTCACGGGGCTAGCCGTTCTGGAGGAAAAAGAGATCGCTGCTTAATAGCGATCCCTTGTTCCGGTTCCATGAGCTCAAACCGGAGCCCTGGTGACGAGTGTAATCCGGGCCCTGGGCTCAAGCTGCTGCTACTCAATGCCAGATCGGTCGTGAATAAAGCTCTCCTCATCCGGGATCTGATCCTGGATGAGGAGGCCGATCTGGCATGTGTTACTGAAACCTGGCTGGGCCCAGAGGGAGGGGTGCCTCTCTCGGAAATATGTCCAGCTGGGTTTCAGATATGGCACCAGCCTCGACCCCAGGGAAGGGGGGGAGGAGTGCCTATTGTAGCCAGGGAGAGCCTCCATCTGCGTAGACTCGTTGCTCCTGAGATCGCGGGTTGTGAGTCACTCCTTGTGAAGTTGGACTTAGGGGTTCAGGTGGGCTTGTTACTCACGTACCTGCCTCCCAGCTGCGTGTCAACAGCCCTGCCTGTGCTGCTCGAAGAGGTGGCCGGGCTGGCGGTGGAGTTCCCCGGACTTATTGTCCTGGGGGACTTCAATCTGCCGTCGCTCGGCGGTTCCTCAGGATTAGCACAGGCGTTCATGGCCACCATGACAGCCATGGACCTGACTCAAGTAGTTCAGGGTCCGACTCACGAGGGTGGACACACACACGACTTGGTATTCCTCTCGGAGCAATTGAATAGTGGTCTGAGACTAAGGGGCTTAGAAGCATTGCCTTTGTCATGGTCAGACCATTTTCTACTGCGGCTCAACTTCCTGGCTCCAATCCTCCCCCGCAGGGAGGCGGAACCGATTAGGAGGTTCCGCCCCAGACGCCTGATGGACCCTGAGGGCTTTCAGAAGGCGCTTGTTGTTTTACCAGATTCGCTCGTCCACAGCTCGGCAGAGTCTCTTGCTGAGGCCTGGAACAAGGCTGCAGTGGAGGCTCTTGACCGAATTGCGCCACTGCGACCTCTCTGTGGCACTAGACCCCATAGAGCTCCATGGTTCAACGAGGAGCTCCGGGAGTTGAAACGCCAGAAGAGACGTCTAGAGAAGCGATGGAGGAAGAGTAAGTCCGAATCCGACCGAACACTTGTAAGAGCTTTTATTAAGACTTACAAAGTGGCGCTCAAGGTGGCAAGATGCGCTTATCATGCCGCCTTGATTGCATCAGCGGAATCCCGCCCGGCTGCCCTGTTTAGGGTAACCCGCTCACTTCTAAATCAGGGGGGAGTTGGGGAACCCTTGCAGGGCAGTGCTGAGGAATTTAACTCGTTTTTCGCTGATAAAGTCGCTCGGATCCGAGCTGAACTCGACTCCAATTGCATAGCAGTATCGGCTGACAATGAGTCAGTCGAGGTGACTGGGGCTAAACGTCTTTGTCCATCTGTCTGGGAGGAGTTTGACTTGGTGACACCTGATGAAGTGGACAAGGCCATTGGAGCTGTGAGTTCTGCCACCTGCTTACTGGATCCGTGTCCCTCTTGGTTGGTTTCGGCCAGCAGGGAGGTGACACGGAGCTGGGCCCAGGAGATTACCAACGCTTCCTTGGGGAGGGGAGTTTTTCCATCACTCTATAAAGAAGCGCTTGTGCGCCCCCTCCTCAAGAAGCCCTCCCTGGACCCAGCCGTACTTAACAACTATCGTCCAGTCTCCAACCTTCCCTTTATGGGGAAGGTTGTCGAGAAGGTGGTGGCACTCCAGCTCCAGCGGTCCTTGGAGGAGCCGATTATCTAGGTCCCCAGCAGTCGGGTTTCAGGCCCGGCTACAGCACAGAAACTGCTTTGGTCGCGTTGATGGATGATCTCTGGCGGGCCTGGGACAGGGGCTTGTCCTCTGTCCTGGTGCTTCTTGACCTCTCAGCGGCTTTCGATACCATCGACCATGGTATCCTTCTGCGCCGACTGGAGGGGTTGGGAGTGGGAGGCACTGTTCTCCAGTGGTTCTCCTCCTACCTCTCCGGTCGGTCGCAGTCGGTGTTAGTGGGGGGTCAGAGGTCGACCTCTAGGTTTCTCCCTTGTGGGGTACCTCAGGGGTCGGTCCTCTCCCCCCTGCTATTTAATATCTACATGAAACCGCTGGGTGAGATCATCCAAGGGCATGGGGTGAGGTATCATCAATATGCGGATGATACCCAGTTGTACATCTCCACCCCATGTCCAGTCAGCGAAGCAGTGGAAGTGATGTGCCGGTGCCTGGAGGCTGTTGGGGCCTGGATGGGTGTCAACAAACTCAAACTCAATCCAGACAAGACGGAGTGGCTGTGGGTGTTGCCTCCCAAGGACAATTCCATCTGTCCGTCCATTACCGTGGGGGGGGAACTACTGACCCCCTCAGAGAGGGTGCGCAACTTGGGCGTCCTCCTCGACCCACAGCTGACATTGGAACATCATCTTTCGGCTGTGGCGAGGAGGGCGTTTGCCCAGGTTCGCCTGGTGCACCAGTTGCGGCCCTATTTGGACAGGGAGTCATTGCTCACAGTCACTCATGCCCTTATCACCTCGAGGTTCGATTACTGCAACGCTCTCAACATGGGGCTACCTTTGAAAAGTGTTCAGAAACTTCAGATCGTGCAGAACGCAGCCGCGAGAGCCATCGTGGGGCTTCCTAGATTCGCCCACGTTTCTACAACACTCCGTGGCTTGCATTGGCTGCCGATCAGTTTCCGGTCACAATTCAAAGTGTTGGTCATGACCTTTAAAGCCCTACATGGCATTGGACCAGAATACCTCCGGAACCGCCTACTACCGCACAAATCCCAGCGGCCGATAAGGTCCCACAGAGTTGGCCTTCTCCGGGTCCCGTCGACTAAACAATGTCGTCTGGCGGGCCCCAGGGGAAGAGCCTTCTCTGTGGCGGCCCCGGCCCTCTGGAATCAACTCCCCCCGAAGATTAGAACTGCTCCCACCCTCCTTGTCTTCCGTAAACTACTTAAGACCCATCTATACCGCCAGGCATGGGGGATTTGAGACACCTTTTCCCCAAGCTTATTATAATTTATGTTTGGTATGTATGTGCTGTTTGGTTTTTAATTGATAGGGTTTTTTAGTTTTTTCTTAATATTAGATTTGTGCCTGTACAATATTGTTTTATCGCTTGTTGTGAGCCGCCCCGAGTCTTCGGAGAGGGGCGACATACAAATCTAATAAATTATTATTATAATTATTATTATTATTCCATTTTTATGTACAGTCATATTAATATTCTGTATTTAATATTTTAAACAATGGCTAATCAACATGTTTATCAAAACAAAATTGGATTTTGTTATATGTTTATCAAAACAAAATTGCATTTATTAAGACCTAATATGTTGGGCTTTATCTGAAACACCCCTCCCCCAAGATATCATAGCATTTTTATTGCTTTTTTCAGATCAGTGATAGAATTGCTTCAGAGACTCTGAGCGATAAAAATCAATTTCCTTTTTTCCATCGGATGGTCCCTAAAGAAGGTTTCCACTATCCAGGAATTATCCAAGTGCTCCTCCATTTCAGATGGACCTTGATTGGCCTCTTTGGTTCAGACACAGAAAATGGAGAAAATTTCATGAGGACTTTTACTCTTTTGCTTGTCAGGAACGGAATTTGTGTGGTTATATCACAACGATTCTCAACAATTATACCTACAGCACTGTTCAGGGATGCCCTCTCCAAGTGGAGACAAGTCAATGTCTTTGTTCACTTTATAGAATATGATTCTCCTTTGGAAAGAAGTCTTCCTTTCCATTTAACATTTATGTCTTTGCCAGGACTCATTGAAGGGAAAATATGGATCACCACAACTCTGGGAATATATTCAATGAAAAAGCACAGACTATTCAAATACACCCATAGTATTTGGAGTTTTGCTTTTCAGGTGAAAAAAAAGCCCAAACATGATGCCTTTCAAACTTACTTCTTTGTACATCGACAGTTTGAAGGTCAGTCTTTTCAGTGTTCTTTATCAAAACATGACTTTTCTATCAAAAGCCGGAGAAGATGCACCCAGAAAGTGCAGCTGGAATCCCAAAAGGGAAGGAATACAATCCAGATCCGAAATTATCAATATATTTACAGTGTCTTTATGACTCTGGCACATGTCTTGAAGGCTGTATATAGCTCCAGATTGAAAAGGAGAAGGAAGGAAGGCAAAAAGAGTTTGGGGGCTCCAAGACTGCATCCATGGCAGGTATGGAGTCCTGACAAAGTTCCATCAAACTTAGTGACTTTTTAGAAGATATCCAAAGGAGAATGAGTACAATCTCAATTATTTGAAATCAAAATTGCAAAACGTTTCGCTAATCTAATTTCTCATGGCATCATGTCCCAAAGAGTGAGCACCATGTCACATGCATAAAAAACTGCTAATTTTAAACAAGGATGTATGCGTTTTAAAAATAATTCTGGTATTTATGGATTTGTGAAGAGTACCATAGCAGTTTATGAAAGAAATCGTGAGATCATGCAGCCTAATATCCAATCTCTGCAGAAATCATAATTAAGAATTTTCTCATTGATGGCTGCTCAGTCTTTCCATTAAAACAATCAGTAAAGGAGACAACGAACTTTTCTGGGTCAGCTCTAAAATTGCTCCTCCTTTTAGGATGTTTTTCCTGTTATCCAGCCAGAATCTCCTTTTATTGTGAATGAATTCATTTTACTATATCCCACACTTTGGAACAAGGGTGAAAAGTTTTAAAGTTTCAGTGTTACATTTTTCAGTTATTGGAAGAGCTCTGTATCTTCCAATTTAAAACACTCTATTATCTGGAAAAGGTTCTCCCAGACTCTTGATTTTCAGCTTTCATTGAGAAACCTACCCCTTATTTAAGTAGGCTCCTAATAGCAAAAAATAATTTGTTAATATTTTGCTGAAATCAAATTATATAATGAGAGCATGATAGCATGGTGGTGCAGTGTTTAGAATATAGTATTGGAGGCTAACTCGGCTAACTGCCAGGAGTTTGATCCTGAAAAGGTTGACTCAGCCTTCCGTCCTTCAAGGTCACTAAAATGAGAAGACCAATTGTTTGGAGGAAATATGTTGACTCTGTGAAGTTGTATATAAGTTTATTTATTTATTGTTAGAGTTGAAAGGGACCATGCAGCTCATCAAGTCCAACCCCCTGCCTGAGCAGGAATCCTAAAGCACAATAGCAAAGTGGCAGTCCAATCTCCTCTTGAAAGTGTCCAGAGTTGTGGAGTTCACAATCTCCGCAGGCAGGTTGTTCCAAGGGTTGATCGCTCTGGCTGTCAGGAAGTTCTTCCTTACTTCTAGGTTGAATCTCTCCTTGGTCAGCTTCCAGCCGTTGTTCCTCATTCGGCCCTCTGGTGCGCTGGAGAATAGAGTGGCCCCCTCCTCTCTTTGGCAACCCCTCATATACCTGTATACAGCTATCATGTCCCCTCTGGCCCTCCTTTTCTCTAGGCTATCCATGCCCAGTTCCCACAATCTCTCTTCGTAAGTCTTGGTTTCAAGTCCCCTAATCATTTTGGTTGCTCTTTTCTGCAACTTCTCCAGAGTTTCAATGTCTCTTTTGAAGTGTGGCGACGAGAACTGGATGCAGTACTCCAGATGTGGTCTGACCAGGGCATAGTAGAGTGGTATTAATACTTCCCTGATCTTGGAGTGCTCTCGCTATTGCTATAATCTACTAAGAAAGTGTAATGGTTTTTTGGGGTAGGGTGGAAAGATATGCTACTTATGAACAATCAATTAAGAAGTGAGTGGATCCCACTTCTTCATATCAGGTGAAAGACACTCAGAAACGTTCTTCCCTAAGTTTTCGATATGAAAAAAGGGTCGGTAGGAGATTTATATTTACAGTTTTGCAAAATTCTCTTAGTAGAGTTCTGGTAAAGTAGAATTAACTCATCTAGTCATATTTCCTGTCTGGTCTTCCTCCTGTGAGAGGGCAAGCTTGGTATCTAGACTGTTCATGTTATTTTATTTATTTATTTATTTATTTATTTATTTATTTTATTTCATCAAGCACATATTAGATTACAGATGTAAGTATAAGCTTGATTATGAATACAAGAAACAGATACGAATAAGGGAATATTAGAACAGGGATGGTAGGCACACTGGTGCGCTTATGCAATTATATAATTAATAATTAATAAAAAATTTAATAATTAAAATAATTTTATAATTATTAATATAATTATAATTATTAATTTATTATTATATATAAATTATCAATATATGGTTGAAGAATTTTGGTTCACTTTTAGAGTGAGTGGTATACCTGCTCTTCTATTTAAGCATATTTGCTAGTTAGAAAACCATAGAAAAAAAATTCTAATGTCAAAAGATCATGTGGGATAAGAAGCTAAGTTTTTAGTTTTTAAAATTCCCAGATCTTTTCCATTCTAGTTCCATCCCTTTCTGGAGAATAATGAGTTTCTCAATATCACCCAGAGGAAACTCTACTTGGAGCCAAATGGAGATATAACAGCAGATCTAGACATTAAGAGCTTGTTGGTTTTCTTCAACAAGGATACCATCAAAGAGCAACTGGGGAGTTTTAAAAGACAAAGACTTATTATCAACCAAGATGCTCTGTCACGGGTAAAGTTGCTCAATAAGGTGGGTGAAATACTACTTTTTCTCAGTTATCCAAAGCCTTAGGAATCATCACCAAAGTGAATGTGAAAGTGAAACTTTAGACTGTTTTAACACATTATTTACTGTTGACAATGTAGAAAAAGCAATCCGTGACCTCAAACCTTCCCTATCTGCTGGACTAGACGGTCTCTGTGCATACTTCCTAAGGAAACTTCCTTCTGCTCTTGCTGAACCCCTAAGCATTATGTTTCAAAAATCCTTCAGGACCAGCACGCTCCCCAAGCTATGGTCAAAAGCAATAGTCATCCCCATTTTCTAAAAAGGAGACTCTTCACTAGTGGACAACTACAGACCAAAGATATTTCACCAGAAGAGCCCTTCACTCCTCCACTCAAAACAGAATATCAAATAGACTAACAATCCTGGGCCTAGAAAGCCTAGAACTACGGCGCCTAAAACACGATTTGAGTATTGCCCACAAAATCATATGCTGCAATGTCCTACTGGTCAATTACTACTTCAGCTTCAACCGCAACAACACAAGAGCACGCAACAGATTCAAACTTAATATGAACCGCTTCAAACTTGACTGTAAAAATATGATTTCAACAATCAAGTTATCGAAGTGTGGAACTCATTACCGGACTCAATTGTGTCAACCCCTAACCCCCAACATTTCTCCCTTAGACTCTCCACGATTGACCTCTCCAGGTTCCTAAGAGGCCAGTAAGGGGCGTACATAAGTGCACTGGTGTGCTTTTCGTCCCCTGTCCAATTGTCTTTCCTTTCTTTCACCTATCTTATATATGCTCTTCCTTTCATATATCCTCTCCTCTAAGTTCACTTTCACCCTCTTTTATATTATCACATGTCTATTTTTCTTCCTATGTATTTGTGTATTGGACAAATGAATAAATAAAAATAAATAAAAATTTGCTCATGCCTGAGGATCACCAGAGGGCCGATCATGAAGGTAGCATGATGCTCCACCCACCTGCCCGGATGCTGCAATTTGGGTTATTTTACCCTCTGCGCATGCACAAAGCATTCTGGGCAGGTGGGCAGAGCCTAATGCTCCCTTTGTGACCGGGTCTCCAATGACTCACAGGCATGAGTGTACCAGGAGCATTTCACATTTCACCCCAGTGGGTCATAACATATTTTTGGTATTCATGGTTCCTTTTTTTTCCCCCTGCTTAGTCTCTGCCTCAGTCCAAATGTGTGGAAAGTTGTCATCCTGGATTTGTCAGGAAAGCTCGAGAAGGAGAGCCAGTTTGTTGCTATGACTGTATTCCTTGTCCAGAAGGCACAATCTCCATTCAGGAAGGTGGGTAACACCAAAGAAAAGGACAGACTTTGTAGAAGTGAATTAATCCAGAGCATTTTCATAAAAATCAATATTTGGAACTTCTGAATTGTTGTTTATCTTTCAAAATGCATAATTTCTTATCTAAAGTGACAAATAGCAAAAAGACCTTGAAGAGATAGCAGGATTTGCTAGATAGGGCAAGCTTTACTAATGCCAAAGAAAGTATCCCTGCTGTTTATTAGTCTGGAAATTTCCCGTCACTTTTAATTTTCTGGAATTTGAATCAAATCGAATAGAAACTTTATCATTACTTTAAATATATGCTAATCAGCATTCATTAAAATGAAATTTTGTTGCATTCATCTCTCAAAAGATAACCATTATGCATATACCCACATACCCACATATATTTGACACAGAGAAACAACACAATCTAGTTTGGATATATGCATATTACATGGGTGAGGAAAAAAAAGAATCCTGCAAATTTACAAGACAGGTAGAATATGGAATAAAACTGTTTACAGAATCTAGTAGTCCTGCTATAGTTGATTGGAAACCTTCTCCCAGAGGGGAGCAACAGAAACAGACTATGAAGTGGGTATGTGGGGTCTCTAACAATGGTTCAAGCTCTAAACACAAAATGCTTATAAACAGCATCCTGAATAATGGGAAGCAGGTTTCCTATCATCTTCTCAGTTGTCCTCACCACTCTCTGTAGGGTCTTTCTATCTGAGACACTGCTGCCGCACTGATGAAGTTTTTTAAAAACGCTCTCAACTGTACCTCTGTGAAAAGTGGCCAGGACAGAAGGAGAAAGATGTACTTTCCTCATCTGACTCAGGAAATGCAAACACTGCTTTCCACATTTCATTAAAGATAACGTATGAAAAGTTCAAGTCAAATTGTTAGTTATCTGTATCCCGAGATACTTATAGGGGCTTCTTCTTAGGATCATTGTATTCTGAGTCCACAATGAGGCAGTCTGGACAGTTAGGAGTGCACCTCATTACACCCATACAACCAGAGTTGCCAATAGGCATTCCAGATTATTTGTAGGTCTTGTTTTACAGGCCAGTCAACTAGATTTCACAAGAGGAGCATACTCTCCATGGAGTAAATTAAAAAGTGATATCTGGCAGGACCTAGGAAGTTAGCCTAGAAAGATTAACTGATTCGTTATTTACTATGAGGATTCTGTACATAACACAGGAAATTATTCACATCCTAGGACTTTCTGCAGTTTCATAGATTATTATAAATACAGTTATTCGTTTTAGAAAATATTATACTTCTTATTTATTTTCTGGGGAAATGTGAAGAAATATATTACCAAAAATGCTCAAGGTAGCAGTTGTCCCAAGAAGGTATATCTTGAAAGGTAAAATGGTAGAATAATTAATAATTAATAATTAATAATTAATAATTAATAATTAATAATTAATAATTAATAATTAATAATTAATAATTAATAATTAATAATTAATAATTAATAATTAATAATTAATAATTAATAATTAATAATTAATAATTAATAATTAATAATTAATAATTAATAATTAATAATTAATAATTAATAATTAATAATTAATAATTAATAATTAATAATTAATAATTAATAATTAATAATTAATAATTAATAATTAATAATTAATAATTAATAATTAATAATTAATAATTATAATTATAATAATATATTAGATTTGTATCCCGCCCATCTTCGAAGACTCGGAGCGGCTCACAACAATAGTGAACAATGTAAACAAATCCAATATTTAAAAACTATCTAAAAATCCTTATCATTAAAATAACCACACCTCAATCATATCGTACAATAACCATATAAGGGGATACATCAGTTGCCCCAGGCCTGGTGACATAGGTGGGTTTTCAGCAACTTATGGAAGGCAAGGAGAGTGGGGGTGGTTCTAATCTCTGGGGGGAGTTGATTCCAGAGGGCCGAGGCCACCACAGAGAAGGCTCTTCCCCTGGGTCCCGCCAGATGACATTGTTTAGTTGACGGGACCCGGAGAAGGCCAACTCTGTGGGACCTAATCGACCACTGGGATGTTAAAGAAACATTACTTTTTGGTTTTTTCAGATACAGAAAAATGCACCAAGTGTCCAGATGATAAACATCCAAATGAGGTCCGAGTTCAATGTATTTCCAAAATTATAACCTTCCTGTCATATGAAGAACATCTGAGCATCATCCTAATCTCTTTTGCTCTACTCTTGTTTCTAACAACAGGCCTTGTTTTAGTCATATTCATTAAATATCTAGAAACTCCCATTGTCAAAGCCAACAACCGGGACCTCTCTTACATTCTCCTGATCTCCCTCCTGCTTTGCTTCCTGTCTCCTTTTCTCTTCATTGGTCAACCAAGGAAAACCACCTGCCTTCTCCGACAAACAGTTTTCAGCATCGTCTTCTCAGTTGCCATTTCTTCTCTCTTGGCCAAAACGATTATGGTGGTTTTGGCTTTCCTGGCTACAAAACCAGGAAACCGAGTAAAGAGATGGTTGAGGAAGAGCTTGGCCAACTCCATCATCCTTTCCTGTTCTTCTGTACAAATTATCATCTGTTCCATCTGGCTTGGAGTTTCTCCCCCCTTCCCTGACACTGACCTCCATTCTCAACCTGAAATAATCAATATACAATGCAACGAAGGGTTTGTTATCATGTTCTACCTCACCCTCAGCTACCTGGGCTTCCTGGCTGCCATCTGCTTCATGGTGGCTTTCCTGGCCAGGAATCTTCCTGGGGCCTTCAATGAAGCTAAGCTGATCACCTTCAGCATGCTGGTCTTCTGTAGTGTCTGGGTGAGTTTTGTGCCCACCTACCTGAGCACAAAAGGGAAATTCATGGTGGCTGTTGAGGGTTTCTCCATCTTGTCTTCCAATGCTGGTCTGCTGGTCTGCATATTCCTCCCTAAGTGCTACATTATCATTCTGAGGCCAGACCTGAATACAAAAGAACATCTTACAACCCAAAGAAATATAAAACTGTGAAACTGAGGAATTTCTACTCTCAATATATCACAACACGTAAGGACAAAGAAAACGTCCAAAGTATTCTTATACATGAGCTGGCCCAATAATTTTGTTGAAATAGTTAAATGTCGGCTGGAAGAGAGTTCAGTGGAATTGAACTACTGCTGAACTCTTCGGAGTTGTTGAATTACTATATCTGTCCTAACCTTTTAGCCTATCTGAGATGCCACACTGCAAATATTCGAAACGTGAATCTTGTTGATATGCCATAAATATTTAGTTTGAAAAGAGGAACTTTCAGGGTCTGATAATTTTAATTTTATCATAGTTGATTTGCAAATTTGGTTCTCTGCACTATTGATCTCAAAATCTCAGCTTGGTTTATTATTTATTAAATTTATTTGCTGCCCATCCCTCGGTTCACTGTGACTCTGAGCTGCTGAACTTCACCACCATAAGGGGAGTAGAAAGACATCTCCTATCCAAATTAAGAGGATGATAATCTGATTCATCCAACTGGTAAACTAAATCATTATATACTGTATGAGGGGAGCTAAAATACAATTTCATAAGATTTCTACAAAAGAATTCCTAAACTCTTTTAGGAATTTAGGAATTCTTTTGTAGAATTCCCAAATTTTAGAATGGAATGATTATCCCATGGATCTAGTATGAGGGAAGATAGGGAGATGCATAAATACCCAGTCCTTCTTCTAATGGTTAACACTCCAGTCCCATGGTGATGACACAATGGTTAGAGAGCAGTATTGCAGGATAGCTCTGCCGACTGCTAGCAGTTCGATCCTTTTTTAAAAAAAATATTTATAAAATATTTTTTTAATACCCATAAGCTTGATCCTGATTCAGGCTTAAGGTTGACTCAGCCTTCCATAATACAAAGTTGAAAAATAATAGTATAATAAGCAGCAGGGCAAAATTAGAGAAGTAAAGAAATAAACTGCCTGTCATAATAGTCAGTAGAACAGAGTTATTTCACTCAGGGAAGGGATAAGAAGGAGGAAGAGGAAGTAGGAAGAGAAGAGGAAGAGAGTTGGTGGAGAGGAGAGAGAAGGAAGGGGGAGAGAAGGTTTAAGAAATTAGAAGGGAGAAGAGGTAAGAAGGTGGAGAGTGAAGAGATAATGAAAGGACAGGCTAGCAGTCAATAATAGTAAGACCATGAAGCCAAAGCAATTAATGTTTGTTTAGATGTTTTATTATGTATTGTCTTGTAAATATGAGATATATGGAGGGAAAATATTTTTAAAATAAAATAAATAAAATAAAATGAGGACCCAGATTGTTGGGGGCAATATGCTGACTTTGTAAACTGCTTAGAGAGGGCTGTAAAGCACTATGAAGCTATATACAGTATGTCTTAGTACTATTGCTGCCATGTATATATCATTTGTTTGTATACCCTATGAAAAAGACTCCCCTAATAATCGCTTTATTGTTTGCCTGAATTATTTGGTGGTCTGTATGTTTGGGTGGACAAAGAAACCCTTTTGCAAAGGTGAAAGTGTCTCAGATTTAAAGATCAAATTTTTTATTTCAAATCCTGATTTCAAAGACTGAACCTCTGGAGAAAACGCAGAAGAGAACAACCAGGATGTTAAGCGGGGGGGGGGGGCTTTGCCCAGGTTCGCCTGGTGCGCCAGTTGGGGCCCTATTTGGACTGGGAGTCATTACTCACAGTCGCTCATGCCCTCATCACCTCGAGGCTCGACTACTGTAATGCTCTCTACATGGGGCTACCTTTGAAAAGTGTTCGGAAACTTCAGATCGTGCAGAATGCAGCTGCGAGAGCAATTATGGGCTTCTCTAAGTATGCCCATATTACTCCAACACTCCGCAGTCTGCATTGGCAAAGGTGAAAGTGTCTCAGATTTAAAGATCAAATTTTTATTTCAAATCCTGATTTCAAAGTCATTGAAACTCTGGAGAAAATGCAGAAAAGAACAACCAGGATGATAAGCGGACTGGAAACTGAAACATACAAAGAGCAGTTACAGGAACTAATCATAGCCAGTCTGGCAAAGAGAAGGGCAGGGGTGATATGATAACAGTGTCCCAATACTTGAGGGGCTACCACAAAGTGTAGGGGATCAGAATGTTTTCCAAAGCACCAGTAGTCCAGACAAGGAATAATGGATCGAAGCTGACCAAAGAGTGTTTCAACCTGGAAATAAGGAGGAACTTTCCAATGGTGAGAGTGATCAACCAATGGAACAGCTTTATTTGTTTGTTTGTTTGTTTGTTTATATATTTTTTATTTATTTTTTATTTATTTATGTATTTATTTATTATTTTTTATTATTCATTTTTTATTTTTTATTTTTTATTTATTTATTTATTATTCATTTATTTTTTATTTATTTATTTATTTATATTTTTATGCCACCCTTCTCCTTAGACTCAGGGCGGCTTACAACCTGTTAGCAATAGCACTTTTTAACAGAGCCAGCCTATTGCCCCCACAATCCGGGTCCTCATTTTACCCACCTCGGAAGGATGGAAGGCTGAGTCAACCTTGAGCCGGTGATGAGATTTGAACCGCTGACCTGTCTGCAGAGATTGTGAGAGCTCCAACAATTGAGACTTTCAAAGGGAGATTGGACGTTGATCTGTCTAAAATGGTATAGGGACTCCTGATTGAGTGGGGGGGGGGTTGGACTAGATGATCTACAGCAGAGGTCCCCAACCTTTTTTGCACCAGGGACCGGCTTTAAGCTAGACCAGTTTTCCATGGCCCGGTGGGGGGGGGGGAGCTAGCTGTCAGCGGCGCCGTAAAAGGGGCGATCAAGAGAGGAATGGGTGAATGAATGGACGGAGGGTGGAAAGGAAGGAAGGAAAGAGGGAAGGGACAGGAACAGAAGAAGGGTGCAAAGGAAGCAAGGAAAGGTGTGAAAGGGGAGAGTAAGAGAGGAAGGAGTGAAAGAAGGGAATGAGGGAGGAAAGAAGGGAGGAAGGAAAAGGAAAGCAAGAAATGGAGGGAGGAAAGGAAGGAAGGAAAGAAAGAAAGAAGGGGGGAAGGGACAGGAACAGAGGAAGGAAGCAAGGAAACTTATGAAAGGGGAGAGTAAGGGAAGAAGGTAGGAAGGAGAAAGAAAAGAAGAAATAGAGGAAGGGAAGGTAAAAGAGAGAAAGAAAAAGAGCAAGAAAGAAAGCAAGAAAGAGAAAGAAAGAAAGAAAGAAAGAAAGGCAACTTCAAAGAAAGGCTCACTGAGCATCTCTCACTCTCTCTCTCTCTTTCTATCCCTCTTTCTTTCTTTCTCTTCCTTTCTCTCTCTCCTCTTCCTTTATCTCCTCTCTCTCTCCCTCTCTCTTTCTCTCCCCCCTCTCTCCCCTTTCCCTCTCTCTTTCTCTCTCTCCCTCTCTTGCTATCTCTCCCCCCTCTCCCTCTCTCTTTCTCCCTCTCCCTCTCTTTCTCTCTCTCTCCCCCTCTTGCTCTCTCTTCTTCTCACTTTCTCTCTCTTGTTTTCTTTCTGTCTCTTTTGCTTTCTCTCTCTCTCACTCTTTCTTGTTTTCTTTCTCACGCTCTTTCTCTCTCTTTTTCTCTCTCTTGCTATCTCTTTCTCCCCCCCTTTCTCTCACTCTCTCTTTCTCACTTTCTCTCTATCTTGCTGTCTGTTGCTCTCACTCACTCTCGTTCTCCGTTCTTCTCAGCGGTGGCGCGCGCACGCCCTGCCCGCCTCACCTTTGCGAGAGCACTTTCGCCCCGGGCTCTCAGCAAGGGGGTTTGCAGGAGAGGTGGGGCCAGCGAAGGTGATATTCAATGTCGGGGGCGCACAGGCGGTTGCACGCGCTCCCTATCTCCCTGCTAGCCCACTCGGAATATTCAAAATAAGAAAAGCCTTCGCCGGCAAAGGTTTTTCTTATTTTGAATACTCCGAGTGGGCTAGCAGGGAGATAGGGAGCGCGTGCAACCGCCCGTGCGCCCCCGACATTGAAGACCTCCGCTGAGAAAAGCCTTTGCCGGCATTTCCTCTCGGCGTCAAGGAGGCGCAGCGGCGGGCGGAGAGAGGGAAGGGGGGGCAGCGGCGTCCCTCCTGGCCTTGGCGGGCCGCCCGACCCTCCCCACCTCATGAAAACGCGGCGGGCAGCGGGGGGAGAGTGAGGAGCCGGTTCCGGCGGGCGCGGGGCTTGGCTGGCTGGCGGGGGGAGCGCCGCTGGTGGTGCGGAAAGGCCGAGGGGGCCCTGGCGCCGCAGACCGGCTGAAAACCCCCAACGGCCCGGTGCCGGTCCGCGGACCGGCGGTTGGGGACCTCTGATCTACAGGGTCCCTTCCAACTTTAATAATAATCTGACTGTACTGTATTAGCTGTGCACCAAATGTCTGTTGCCTGAATTTGGAGAGATCAACTTTCAACTTACTTTTTTTATTTTAGCCCCATTATCTTCCCCTCTTGATTGATGTCTCTATTCAAGTCCAATTTCAAGTTTCAGCCTTACACCTATACAATGCACAATTTCCTGAGAGAACATGAGTTTTATTTTCAGGTATCAGGTAAACAATGTACTCAGGAATCTCTATCATAGAAGGGTGGCATAGAAATTGAATCAAAAATAAATAAGTAAGTAAGTAAACAAACAAACAAATAAACAAACAAATCATTTGAAATTGGTCCAAGGCTTAGAAGGGGGGTCAGGGTTGTCAGCCAGTCCGAGCATTTAAGGTTCAGAATGAAAGTCACCCACAGGGATTACACCAGAGCTGAATATTGTTTACAACAAAGACAAGAGAGGGAATCTAGTCTAGCCTGATGCTCCTTGGGATGTTGATGCAACCAACTGCCACTCATTAGAATGTTTAAGCTGTTGCTGGGGAACTAACCTAACAGAACTTGCCTGCTGAACTCCATTCTACTGGGCAGTGACAATTCAACAACTTCAAGAGCCAAACTAAACTATAAAGGGCACAAAGACAACCTTCTCAGATCCCCTTCTAATATTACAAGTTATGGAGTTGATGGGTACTGAGGGTGACAACGAGATCAGAGAATGACTAACCCACATGCTGGGGAAAGCCAGCAACCCAGAATTATCTGGACAACCAATCAACCATCTAATTATTCTGTGAATGTCTTATTCTGGTACCTGGAGGTTATTGGGAGGGCGGCGGAGGCTTTAGCTAAACCCTGGCAAGATTGAGTGGCTTTTTCAACTTTTTCAAAGTTTTTTTGAGTAATTCACTTTGGCTGCTGTATTTCTTAGAGATTGGAGGGAATGAAAACCCATTCAACAAAAGTCATGAGACTAAATTACTGAGAGAGCAGAAGTGGTTTTTACTTCTAAAATGGAAACAGAGCTTCAGAGGGGTGTGTTTGCTTTCCAGGAAAACCAATATAAGTGATGCCAAGAAAACAGAGCAGGGGTGGGCTGCTGCCCAGAGGGGTGGGGGAATGCAGTGGGGTAGCGAAAATGGAGCTTCACCCCAGAGCACCCAATTTGCACTGAAAGATGTTGAAAGAAAATACAGGATATTCTGCATAAGCCAGGCCCACAGAGTGGTAGTAATATATAGAGTGCTGGTGAGACCACATTTGGAATACTGTTTTCAGTTCTGGAGACCTCACCTACAAAAAGATATTGACAAAATTGAACAGGTCCAAAGATGGGCTACAAGAATGGTGGAAGGTCTTAAGCATAAAACGTATCAGGAAAGACTTTAATGAACTCAATCTGTATAGTCTGGAGGACAGAAGGAAAAGGGGGAACATGATCGAAACATTTAAATATGTTAAAGGGTTAAATAAGGTTCAGGAGGGAAGTGTTTTTAATAGGAATGTGAACACAAAAACAAGGGGGCACAATCTGAGGTTAGTTGGGAAAGATCAAAAGCAACATGAGAAAATATTATTTTACTGAAAGAGTAGTAGATCCTTGGAACAAACTTCAAACAGACATGGTTGGTAAATCCACAGTAACTGAATTTAAACATGCCTGGGATAAACATATATCCATTGTAAGATAAAATACAGGAAATAGTATAAGGGCAGACTAGATGGACCATGTGGTCTTTTTCTGCCGTCAGTCTTTTATGTTTCTATGATTCTATGGTAGCTGTTCACTGGAACAGGGGGATAAAGACTAAGAGCGAATCTGACCAATCACAGATCTCTTATCATATTCCGGCCCATCCATGTCAGGAAGAGAGCTAACCGCTTCCTATATTTCCTCCCGTATTGTACTGCACAGTTATTATCTAGTGGTATTGTTGTTACATATTTTAGGTTATATGTCAGTGATGGAAGAGGAAGAGGAAGGAAGTGAGCAAATAAAAAGAAAGAAAGAAAAATAAGGGGGGGGAGAAAGGCAGGAAGAGGCGCTGAATGTGTTACTCAATGGCTGCGGGAGGCTGAGGGGGCAAAGTGCAAAAAGTTGTGAGACCGCTTGTTTCAAAAAATCGGGATTTTTTAATAATGCCCCAGGACGCGGGACAAATTGCAAAAAATCTTGACTGACCCGCCCAAAGCGGGATGCCTGGTCACTTTAACTGAGCCTGGTTACTTCACCAATGGCTGCATTCACATTTGTAACTTTTAACTATGGTTTGTTTTCTGAAGTCGAATCTGTTGCCTGATGGGTTAGTAAATTATGGGAAATTCATGAATTTAGATGAACAATAGTTTGTAAGTCAAACAACCAGGGTTATTTTTCTTTCTGCAAGGATGCCATTCACACAATAGACTTTTCTAGATCAGGGAAAATAGCCAAACTGAGACAAGAAGCAGGTCAAAGTCCAGACTTCTGAGAGACTATGAAAAAAACCAGAAATGTCAACAGTCACCGTTCCTCCTCTCCACTGGAGAAAAAACTACATATTGGCAAGAGCAAACATCTATCCAAAAAGGGGAATTCCTCCCATCTAGTACCCAGACCCCGAGAGTAGAAGCCATATAGCATTCTCTGGAGAACATCTGCCACAATGGTAGACAGAAGAAGTCAATTCCCTGAGTATTGAAGTACCTTCCCCCAGCATCAGTTTCTGAACATGTCTTGACAGGAAGGATGAGGAGGGTGTTTCCAGGGTTGTATATGCAACATTTCACAAAAATCCTTTCCTCCAGTTCCCCCTCTGTGCATGGAGCCTTGGAAGAAGATAAATTATCATTCACAGTTATTATCACAATCCCAGACTTTGACACATACACTGCTACTTTTCCGGTGACTGCCTTTGATATGATGTGAGACTGAAGGAACATGGAATAGATCTTCCATCAGAAAAAGATATACCGTATATACTCGAGTATAAGTCGCTCCGACTATAAGTCGAGGCGCCTACTTTTGCCACAAAAACTGGGAAAATTTATAAACCCCTGTATAAGTCGAGGGTGGAAATTGCAGCGGCTACTGGTAACTTATAAAAATGAAAACCAATAAAATTACATCAATTGAGGCATCAGTAGATTAAATATTTTAGAATATTTATTTCAAAGAAAGCCAGTAAACTAGCTCTGTAAGTTTAAAAGAGGGTAAACAGGTATATATCCCCCAAGGCAGGTATAGGCAAAAAAAATGCAAGTACCTAGGTACTTACCTCAATCCCCTGCTCCTGCTGGTTTGGGTTAGGGTTAGGATACTTGACCTCTCCTTGCCTCAAAGAGATACAATTTACCTCTATATTTACTATTACTGAACATCCAAAATATACTTAATTCTATGTATATATGCCATATGTGTAAATAAATATTACACACAGGCACACAAAAATATACAGTACATTATCTACTATATAAACTGTATGTGTATATACAGAGAGAGAAAGAGAGAGAGCTCTTGTAAAATTATATATGGTACATTCAACCTCACTTACTGTAATAGGAAAACAAACCCAGACTCCACTTTCTGCCACACAGTTAACCATAACTAGAACATTACACATGTCTTCAGATGTACAGGTACTTCCCTAGCTTGCACATCACTGTTAGAGCTAGGAAATGTCATGGATTGAGTAAAATGTGGTGATTTTCACTTAACAATGCTTTTGCTTAACAACAAATTTTGAGCTCAATTGTGGTCATAGGTCTCTGTCTGTCTGTCTGTCTGTCTGTCTGTCTGTCTGTCTGTCTGTCTGTCTGTCTGTCTGTCTTCCTTTCCTGTCTGTCTGTGCCCCCCTCATGTCCCCTCCCCGGGTAAATTACAGAGTCAATACTGTATTGTTTTTTTATTTAAGGTTACAAAGCAAATGAAGAATCATTTTGAGTATTCTTTAAAATTTCTTCAGTGAGATCCATAGCTAATCTGGCAAAAAAAATTTCACCTGGCAAAACTTTTTATTGTTGACATTAGGCACAGCCAGACAGATGTCTTAAAAGGCAAACAAACTGTCAAAAAAGTATGCTTTTTAAAAATATAATATTTTGGTTGTTGAATTTAATTCTGCCTTGGCGCGTGGCAGCCCCCGCAGATGGGTGGCTGGCGAGGACCACGCATTCCCATCTTTGTGTTCGCTGGGGTTAAAGGAAAGTTTAGGGAACCCCGCCCCTTGGAGAAATGCCTCGTTGGTGACATTCTGAGCGTTTTTACCTCCCCACTCCGAAAACCCCACTTCTCGGCAGCTTGCCGAGGCTGAGAAGAGAGTGATTTTAAAAGGCACTCTCAGCTTGGGGTTTTCTCCCCACTGAAATGTTTCTCTGGCCACTGACAAATTGCTCGCCCGCCGCCCTCAACACCCGCTTTGTCCTCGACCCGGCAGAAGAAAACCGCGTCCTTTCCTGTTGCTCTCTTCCCGAGAGGTGGGGTGAGGGGGTGTTGAGAAGACAGAAGCAAGAATCCACCCCCCCCCACACACACACACACCTCATCGGCTTTTTTCCCCTCTAGCGCGGCATTGGAGTGTTTGGCTGGCTCCTTTTCTTGCGGGGAGAGGGGGAAAAAGCTGGGGGGGTGGATTCTTGCTTCTATCTTCTCGCCGCCCCCCCCCCGCACACCTCACCGGCTTAGGAATGTCGTTGCCTCCCACAGCCACTTCAACACGCGCTGCGGATGTGCCTGCCTTTCCTACAGCGAAGACAGGCGGCACCTTCCCGAAGGGCTCAGCTAAGCGGGTGGGGGAAAGGCTGGCCATTTGCCGCCTCTCTCCGCTGTAGGAGAGGCAGGCGCAAGCAAAGCAATGTTCCAAAGCGGTCTCCGGGAAGCAACCGAGGGAAAGGCAGTCGTCTGCCTTTCCTTCAGCTCAAAAGAGGAGGCAAATGCCCTGCCTTCCCCCAGCCGGTTAACCGAGCGCTTCAAGTTAACCGGCTGGGGGAAGGCGGGGCTTTTGCCTCCTCTTTCGGGCTGAAGGAAAGGCAGACGATTGCTTTTCCCTCGGTCGCTTCCCGGAGACCGCTTTGGGACATCGCTTTGGGAGAGGGGGCAACTGCTCCCGGTTTAAGAAGCAAGAATCCACCCCCCCCAGCCAAATGACTTTTTTCTTGTTTAGCGCGGCGTTCGAGTGGTTGGCAGGTTCCTTTGCTTGCACCCAAGAGCCAACCACTCGAACGCCGCGCTAAACAAGAAAAAAGCCGTTTGGCTAGGGGGTGGATTCTTGCTTCTTAACCAGGAGCAGTTGCCCCCTCTCCCAAAGCTATGTCCCAAAGCGGTCTCCGGGAAGCGACCGAGGAAAAGGCAATCGTCTGCCTTTGCTTCAGCTCCAAAGAAGCTCTGGGAGAGGGGGCAACTGCCCGGTTAAGAAGCAAGAATCCCCCCCCTAGCCAAACGGCTTTTTTCTTGTTTAACGCGGCGGTCGAGTGGTTGGCAGGTTCCTTTGCTTGCACGCAAGAGCCAACCACTCGAACAGATTGTTTCTGTTTGGAAAAGGAAAGCCCCTGGATATTCAATTTTCTGAGAGTGCTTTGAAATAATCTAAGTCTTCTTTGGAAACAGGCTATTGAATCAGCTCCATGAATTATGGAACTCCTGCTTCTGTTTTTGATGCTATGGGTGTCCCAGACAGTCTCTGGGAAACTTGGAAAGAAGTGCCCACTGAATTCGGTGCACCTGGGTAGGGAAAGACCATGGAGCTACTACAGGCTGGGAGACCATCTCATCGGTAAAGTCACCAGTGCAGTAACAGTACACCAGAAAATATATTTTTTCAACCCGCTTCCTTATAGTCAACCTCATTAGTAAGTTATTCAGTTTGATCAAATTGTATTCCTTCCATCTGCAGTTGTAAGACTCTCATTCTTTTCTCCTTCTTCTGGTTAGTCCTATATTTCAGGAACTGATTAATTTTGTTAATTTATCAGATTTCCACAGGTTTCTTCTTTTATCTTATTTAGTGGAAGAGACACAAATTGCAAAGGTGGAACAGTAAAAAAATGCCTGAAAAAAGTCCACATTATTTTCCTCTCCAAGTCCAATCTTGAATTTATGACTTGAATAATGCCTTTTGTTTAAAGTAGTGATTGTTGTAGTTTCTTTCTTTATTTAATTTATTTGTCAAGTACATATTGGTAGTATACAAAGAAATAACACTGTTTATATATGTGGTATTGGTACTAATAAGAGGAAAAGTTAGAACAGGGACAGTAGTCACGCTGGTGCACTTATGCATGCCCCTTACTGATCTCTTAGGAATTGGGGAGGTCAACACTGGATAGTCTAAGAGTAAAATTTTTGTGCATTTGGTGATGAAACAACAGAGTCTGGTAATGAGTTCCATGAATTAACAACTTGGTTGCTGAAGTCATATTTTCTACAGTTGAGTTTGGAGTGGTTTACTTTGAGTTTGTATCTGTTATGTGCTTGTGTATTGTTGAAGTTTGAAGCTAAAGTAGTTGACAGGAAGGACATAGTAGCAGGTGATTTTATGGGCTATGCTTATGTCATGTTTAAGGTGACGAAGCTCTAAGCTTTCTAAGCCTAGGATTTAAAATCTGGTTGCGTGTGGCATTCTGTTGCAAGTAGAGGTGTGGAGGACTCTTCTTGTAAAGTATCTCTGGATGCTTTCTAATGTATTTATATCCAAAATGCAGTTTGGGTTCCATACACATGAGCTGTATTCAAGGATTGGTCTGGCAAAATTTTTCTTCGCTTTGGTTAGTAGAGTGATATGACCAAAGAAAAAGCTACATAGGATTAGGTTAACTACTCTTGAAGCCTTTTTTGCAATCTTGTTGCAGTGGGCTTTGGCATTTGGGTCATTTGATATGAGTATTTAAAGATCTTTTACAGAGTGAGGGTTGTCTGTAATGTCTTGTTTATCCAGTTTTTATTTGATGTTTGGATTCCTTTTGCTAATATAAGGACAGAGCATTTTTTGGTTGAGATTTGGAGTTGCCAGATGTTTGACCATTCTGATACAAAGTCAAGGTCTTTTTGGAGGGTAGCTGTGTTGTTGGTGGTATTGAAGAGATTTATATCATTGGCGAAGAGAACGCAGTTGCTTGTAATGTGGTCACAAAGGTTTATAGAGTATGAAGAGTGTTGGTCCTAGTACGCTGCCTTGGGGTATGCTGCTGCTAACAGGAACAGGATTAGATATGGCGCTCCCTATTTTGACAATTTGTTGTCTGTTTGATAGGAAAGCAGTTATCCAGTTATGTAGGTATCCTGAGACTCCATAGGATTTCAGTTTTATTAGTTTATCATGAATCACTTAGTCAAAGGCGTTACAGAAGTCTATGTAAATTATGTCTATTGATTTGCCCTGATCAAAATATGTTGTCTATATGCTTTTGCAGTGAATGAGTTGCAGGTTACAAGATAATTTTTTTCTTAAATCAAATTGTTTGTCAGAGAGTAGATTGTAAGTTTCTAGATGAGTGGTAATAGATTGGTATATGATTGATTCCATGAATTTGCATGTGACACGGCATAGAGAAATTGGTCTGTAGTTTATAACTAGATGGGGATGTCCTTTTTTGAAGATGGGGATGACCGTAACTTGTGACCATAGTTTTGGTAGTGAACTAGTCCTGAATGATTTTTCAAAGATTATGCTTAGAGGTTCAGTTATGGCTTTGGAGAGCTTTTTTAGGAAGTATGCACATAGACCATCAGGCCTGATTGATAGGAAAGGTTTTAGGTCATGTAGTGCTTTTGTAACATTGTCCTCATTGAAGTCTATTTGTGTTAAGTTGTTGTGAGTGTTTGCAGTGCGATTAGGGAATTTTGGGGTTGAGCCATTGCTGTTTACAAAGACTGAGCCAAATAATGTGTTGAAGAGGTTAGCTTTGATTGATTTGTCATAGCATTCTTTGTTGTTGTGCCCTTTTAGTGGTGGGACAGTTTTTGAGTCCTTGAGTTTGTTATTTACAAAGTTGTACAAGGTGCGGTTGGATCTGGTGCTGTGATAGTTGAAGCATTTTGTCTTTATTTGGTGGCATATTATTTGCTACATATTTGTAGCAGTTTTTGAAGTTGGCTACATAGTCTGTTTTGTTTTTCTGCCAGAGGGATTTTATTTTGGTTTGTAATTTCTTTATTAATATGGGTAGTTTGATTTTTTTGGTTATGGTAGTTATTAGTGGTATGTGTAGACTAATAGTTCTTTGGACTTCAAGTAAGAATGTGTTGTAGAAGTCATTGGTAGTGTTACAGCTAGAGAATAGAGCTGTCCAATCAATATTTGAGAGATTTGGCATCTATGAGTTCATAGTTCGCTTTTTAAAAAAGTTAACCATGATCAGCTCATTTCCATATTTTTATAACTGATATTCAATACCTATTCCTTACAGGAATAGAGGATGACTGTATCATGATCAGCTCATTTCCATATTTTTATAACTGATATTCAATACCTATTCCTTACAGGAATAGAGGATGACTGTATCATGATCAGCTCATTTCCATATTTTTATAACCGTGATCAGCTCATTTCCATATTTTTATAATTGATATTCAATACCTGTTCCTTATAGGAATAGAGGATGACTGTAGAACAGTTTTTCTGAGTCACTTGTGAAATATCCTCTTTCTTTTATGATGGCTGTACTTTTAAAAAATTAATTATTTTGCAGACTGAGTACTGTACTGATGAGAATTACTGCTAGTATAAATAATAGATTATTTGTAATTCATTTTTGGAATAGAATAGAATAGAATAGAATACAATAGAATAGAATTTTATTGGCCAAGTGTGATTGGACACACAAGGAATTTGTCTAGGTGCATATGCTCTCAGCGTACATAAAATAAAATATACATTTTTCAAGAGTCATGTGGTACGACACTTAATGATTGTCATAGGGGTCAAATAAGCAATGAAGCAATATTCTGAGACATGGTTTAAGGATTCTAATAAATGGGAAATATCCATACCAGGATATACACTGTATAGTAAGGATAGAATAGAGAGAAGGGGAGGTGGAGTAGCCATTTATATTAAAGAAAGTCTAAAAACAACACTAATTCAAAATACATGTCAAGATCTAGAGACTCTCTAGATTTGCATGCAAAATAAAGAAGGTTCTGTCATTAGAATTGGGGTGATCTATAGGCCTCCAGGGCAATCCGAGGAATATGACAACAAGATGGTGGATGAAATTACCCAAATGGCAGTAAAGGGAGATATTGTGGTTATGGGTGATTTCAACATGCCTGATGTTGACTGGAATATCCCCAGTGCCCTTACATGCAAAAGTAAGAATATAGTAGAGGCCTTTACAGGAGCAGCTCTGGCACAGCTGGTTAAGACACCAACTAGAGGGGAGAATATTATAGATTTAGTTTTTACGAATGGGAATTGGGTTTCAGATGTCAAGGTGGGAGAAAATTTAGGTTGCAGTGACCATCTATGTTTGTGGTTTGATGTAAAAACTCATTGTGAGCAATCCTATAATGCAACCAAAGTATTGGATTTCAGAAAAACAAATTTTAATGCAATGGGGGAATATTTAGATAATGAATTAAAGGGGAGGGATAAAATGGCAGGAGCGAGCACCCAGTGGACTGTATTAAAAAAGGCCATCTTAAAAGCCACTGGATTGTATGTAAGACAAATAACTAAAGGTAAAAGGAAGAAGAAACCGCTATGGTTTAGCAATGATGTGAGGGCTACAGTCAATGAAAAAAAGGCTGCCTATAGGAGGTATAAAGAGTCTGGAAGTACAGCTGATAGAGAGGTGTATAAAATGAGACAGAAGGAGGCGAAACAGATAATATATGCTGCTAAAGCCTCAAAAGAGGAAGAAATTGCCAAATCTGTAAAGAAGGGGGATAAAACCTTCTTCAAATATATTAGTGATAAGAAGAAGAAAAACTGCGGCATCACGAAGCTTAGTACCGGGAATAATACATGCATTAATGGGAATAAGGAGATCGCTGACCATTTCAATAGCTACTTCTGTTCAGTTTTCTCAAAAGACACCTTACAAAATAATACTATAGAGGGATATAGCATTGCTTCCAGCTGTACGGATTCAGCTCCAGTGATCTTAGAAGCCGATGTATTAGAAGAACTTGAACGATTAAAGATAAATAAGGCAATGGGTCCAGATGGCATCCACTCCAGAGTTCTTAAAGAACTCAGATCTGTCATTACTACCCCCTTGACTGATTTGTTTAACCAATCCTTGTTAACAGGAGATGTTCCTGAGGATTGGAGAATGGCCAGTGTTGTGCCTATTCACAAGAAGGGCAGTAGAGAAGAAGCTGGTAACTACAGGCCAGTTAGCTTGACATCAGTTGTAGTTAAAATGATGGAGACTCTACTCAAAAAGAGGATAAATCAGCACCTAAAAAACAATAACTTATTGGACCCAAATCAGCATGGCTTTACTGAAGGCAAATCACGTCAGACTAATCTCATTGATTTCTTTGACTATGTCACAAAGGTGTTAGATGAAGGTGGTGCTGTGGATATTGCCTACCTGGACTTCAGCAAAGCCTTTGATACGGTTCCACAAAAAGAGCTGATAGATAAATTAGTGAAGAGTGGACTTAATCCCTGGATAGTTCAGTGGATTTGCAGCTGGCTGAAGCTTAGACATCAAAGAGTTATTGTTAATGGCGAGTATTCTGAGCAGAGTCAGGTTACAAGCAGTGTGCCACAAGGGTCTGTTCTGGGTCCTATTCTTTTTAATATGTTTGTGAGTGACATAGGGGAAGGTTTGGTAGGGAAGGTTTGCCTATTTGCCGATGACTCTAAAGTGTGCAATAGGGTTGATATTTCTGGAGGCGTCTGTAATATGGTAAATGATTTAGCTTTACTAGATAAATGGTCAAAGCAATGGAAACTGCAGTTTAATGTTTCCAAATGTAAAATAATGCACTTGGGGAAAAGGAATCCTCAATCTGAGTATTGTATTGGAAGTTCTGTGTTAGCAAATACTTCAAAAGAAAAGGATTTAGGGGTAGTGATTTCTGACAGTCTCAAAATGGGTGAACAGTGCAGTCAGGCAGTAGGGAAAGCAAGTAGGATGCTTGGCTGCATAGCTAGAGGTATAACAAGCAGGAAGAGGGAGATTATGATCCCGCTATATAGAATGCTGGTGAGACCACATTTGGAATACTGTTTTCAGTTCTGGAGACCTCACCTACAAAAAGATATTGACAAAATTGAACGGGTCCAAAGACGGGCTACAAGAATGGTGGAAGGTCTTAAGCATAAAACGTATCAGGAAAGGCTTAATGAACTCAATCTGTATAGTCTGGAGGACAGAAGAAAAAGGGGGGACATGATCGAAACATTTAAATATATTAAAGGGTTAAATAAGGTCCAGGAGGGAAGTGTTTTTAATAGGAAAGTGAACACAAGAACAAGGGGAAACAATCTGAAGTTAGTTGGGGGAAAGATCAAAAGCAACATGAGAAAATATTATTTTACTGAAAGAGTAGTAGATCCTTGGAACAAACTTCCAGCAGACGTGGTAGATAAATCCACAGTAACTGAATTTAAACATGCCTGGGATAAACATATATCCATCCTAAGATAAAATACAGAAAATAGTATAAGGGCAGACTAGATGGACCATGAGGTCTTTTTCTGCCGTCAGACTTCTATGTTTCTATGTTTCTATATTAATAAAAATCTTTGCTTACCATTTTCTCAACATTTACAAATATTAAATGTTGATGGACGGCTATGATCTGTATTGGCTTCAGACTCAAGAGCCATGTGTTCATAAAGAGGATGAAATTGGAAAATAAAAAATATATTTTATTAGTACTGTTGATGATGCTTGTATTAACTACAGCATTTTTTGTTACACTAGCGTATCTTATACTTCCAAAGGAATAGAACGCTTTATTTACACCATTCAAGAGATCAACAAAAATATTCAGTTCCACAGAAATCTCACACTAGGCTACAATATCCATGACAACTATTTGAACACACGTGGCACTTCAGAAGCCTTGCTGGACATGCTCTCTACTGGGAAAGCCAATGTTCCCAACTACAGCTATGGAAGAAAGGATAACATTTTGGCTCTTCTTGATGCAGCTCACAGAGAGATTTCCACCCAAATGTCAACATTAGTAGGGACCTACAAAATCCCACAGGTTTGTTTGCGTGTGTTTCTTTATATAGTAAAGTGAGTGGGGTGTTAGTTGGTGCAGGATAGTTCCATCCAAATCTTCTTTATGGAATTCAAGAGCTGCTTTTATTTTATTTTATTTTATTTTATTTATTTTGTCCAATACATAATACACATTGAAGAGAATAGATATATAGTAATATAAATGAAGAAAAGGAAAGAAGAAAAGATATAAAAGTATAGGAGATCATATATGAAAGGAAGAAAAGATAAATGAGATAAGGAGAGACAATTGGACAGGGGACGGAAGGCACACTGGTGCACTTATGCATGGCCCTTTTCACTATGTCCTACTTGTGAAGGGGAGGAGAGGCTCTGTGTACAATCAAGCAGAGTTGGAAAGCTCACATTTTGTACACAATCGCAGAAAGGTGATGATAGCAATAGCAAAAGTGTTAGTACAGGAGTACATGTGTGTTAGGGTTTGCCATTGTAAACTTGTACTGTCACTTTAAATGTTACAGTTACTACTGTAAAACCAAACTTGTACTTAAAGAGTTAATGTGCACTCAAAGAGTTAACATGTACTTGAAGAGCTAATATGCAAGGCTGTTTTGTCACTTCCTCATTGAAGCTATAAAAGCTCATTATTTTGCTTGGTCATTTCATTTACTTTTTTACTTTTGCCTGAGACGGGGGAGTTGTGTCCAAGCTCCATGCTTGTATAGAAACATAGAAACATAGAAGACTGACGGCAGAAAAAGACCTCATGGTCCATCTAGTCTGCCCTTATACTATTTTCTGTATTTTATCTTAGGATGGATATGTTTAGCCCAGGCATGTTTAAATTCAGTTACTGTGGATTTACCAACCACGTCTGCTGGAAGTTTGTTCCAAGGATCTACTTTCAGTAAAATAATATTTTCTCATGTTGCCTTTGATCTTTCCCCCAACTAACTTCAGATTGTGTCCCCTTGTTCTTGTGTTCACTTTCCTATTAAAAACACTTCCCTCCTGAACCCTATTTAACCCTTTAACATATTTAAATGTTTCGATCATGTCCCCCCTTTTCCTTCTGTCTTCCAGACTATGCAGATTGAGTTCATTAAGTCTTTCCTGATACGTTTTATACTTAAGACCTTCCACCATTCTTGTAGCCCGTCTTTGGACCCGTTCAATTTTGTCAATATCTTTTTGTAGGTGAGGTCTCCAGAACTGAACACAGTACTCCAAATGTGGTCTCACCAGCGCTCTATATAAGGGGATCACAATCTCCCTCTTCCTGCTTGTTATACCTCTAGCTATGCAGCCAAGCATCCTACTTGCTTTTCCTACCTCCCGACCACACTGCTCACCCATTTTGAGACTGTCAGAAATCACTACCCCTAAATCCTTCTCTTCTGAAGTTTTTGCTAACACAGAACTGCCAATGCAATACTCAGATTGAGGATTCCTTTTCCCCAAGTGCATTATTTTACATTTGGAAACATTAAACTGCAGTTTCCATTGCTTTGACCATTTATCTAGTAAAGCTAAATCATTTACCATATTACAGACCCCTCCAGGAATATCAACCCTATTGCACACTTTAGAGTCATCGGCAAATAGGCAAACCTTCCCTACCAGACCTTCCCCTATGTCACTCACAAACATATTAAAAAGAATAGGACCCAGAACAGACCCTTGTGGCACACCGCTTGTATCCTGTCTCTGCTCAGTATAAGCTTTGTGCTTTTATCTATATTGTATTTTAGCTTCGTGCTGTTATCTATATTGTGTTTTGCTTTGTGCTCTAATCTTGTAGTTGCTCAGTGCGTATTATTCTGTATATGCTTCATATTCTGGATTGTTTATATTTTGTTTATATGTAAATAATACTTATTTAACTAAGTCTGTGCCTTGGCTTTATCACACATCCACGCTTTGTTAAAATTCTCTGCTCGGTATTGTTGAAGGTTTCATAGCATAGCTAACCGAGACAAGCCAACAAAAAGCACTTAGACTTATATACTGCTTTACAGTGCTTTACGGCCCTCTCTAAGAGGTAATGCTGAACTAATGCCTTATTTGTGAAGAGAAGATTCACAACCATCAAAGAAAGGGAGCGAGTTACTTGACATTATATTCATGAATTTTCTGGAGAAATGTTTAAACTAAACAATGAGAATAGAGAGTTTATTGATACTAAACACTTTTGTCCCCAGCAATCTAAAACTTATGGGATAATCAATGCTTGGAACGTAGATATTAGTGTGGGTAAGAATATCAACTTTGCTGCCAAGGAAAATGAAGCTTTTGCGTGCTAAACCATGTGCACCAATAAAACGGATGGTAAGGAAGCAGGAGGATTCAAACACAAAACAGGTTATGGAGAAGTTAAATGCAAAGTCAATTAAAAAGGACTCCAATCAGTAGGGGGTTCCTACCGGAATGGATGAGGATGCCGCACTGGTAGTAAAACTGGAGCTGTGCATGCAGCTTCGGGTCTCTGGCCTGCGTGCATGCACGTCCTAGTGAGATTTTGCTTCTGTGCATGCGTACATGTGCAATTTCAGTGATTTTTTTTTCTGTGCATGCGTGGATGCAAAAAAGTCACCAAAATCTCCCTCTCGTGCACATCCCCTCATAAGATATTGCTTCCTGCACATGCGCAGAAGCAAAATCTTACTGTGACACAGGCACACATGTACCAGAGACCTAAAGCTGCATGTGCAGCGCACTGATAGCGACAGTAGTGACAGCCCCTGCTTAACTCCAATGTGTATACCAGCGCTCCCCAAACTACGACCCGCAGGCCACATGCGGCCCACTGAGGCCATTTATCCGGCCCGCCAGTGAGTGACAAGAGCACAGGGAAAAGAGAGAGAAAGAAAGAAAAGGGAAAGAGAGGGAGGGAAGGAGAAGTGGAGAGGAATGAAGGAGGGAAGGAAGGAAAGAAGGAAGGAAGGAAAAATGGAGGGAACAAGGAAGAAAGGAAGGAAGGAAGAATGAAATGAATGGAGGGACAGAGGAAGGAAGGACTGGTTTTGCAGAAGAGACGGAGTAACGACTCGGACACAAGAGCTGGATTTAAACTTGGGTCATTTTATTATAATAAATTTGCATAATTTATTAATTAAATTAGCATGAATTAGCATAAATTTGCATAAATCAACTTACTCAACTATGACCCGGAAACAGTGGACCTGCAGGGTCAAACAAACACTTCCGGGGCGGAAATGACGTAAAAGGTCAACATTCCTGGGCAACTATGGGCGTAATCGATGCTGGTCCAGGTGAGGGACCTCTCCCTCACCTGAGACCCTGCCATACACTCGCATGAGGGGGGTCCCGCCGGCTCACCCCTACCCTGGGACTTCAATAGCGGGACCCAAAGACAGGTTCTCCCCAAGTGCGCAGGTAGCACCCACCATGGGCTTGGAGAGAACCTGTCAATCATCCCCAAAGATGCCCAAGGGAGAACGCGCAGTTGCTGAAACCACCCAGATTTCCGCCCCTAACCTGCCTACCCAATGACCAGAGGTAAGCCAATTAACCTAATTAAATGCAAAACACCCCCTAACCGCACATCCATCTCCCCAGTGTGGAATGGGCGAAAAAACAGCCTGGCCTAATGGGCGAGGCTGCAAAAAATTCCCATTCGGCCCCCGCAGGCGACCCCTAGGCACACTGCAAAATAGGGAAGGGCGGGTGGGTGTCTGCTCAGGCACCAGGTCCGGGCGAAAAGGCTGTCTTCCCGGCCTGCTGCCCCTTAAATAGGGCCAGCAGGCCCCGCCCGGACCCGACGTCATGCCCAGCCACGTGGGCAGGGCATTCTCGGCCGAAATCTCGCCTCGCGAGATTTCGGCCGAAAACAAGATGGCGGCCGCCATCGGAAGGGTCCGAGTCTGTCCGGCCCTTCAGCAACATCGCCGTGGGGCCGGTAAGTCAGCCGGCGTTATTGCAGAAGAGACGGAGTAACGACTCGGACACAAGAGCTGGATTTAAACTTGGGTCATTTTATTATAATAAATTTGCATAATTTATTAATTAAATTAGCATGAATTAGCATAAATTTGCATAAATCAACTTACTCAACTATGACCCGGAAACAGTGGACCTGCAGGGTCAAACAAACACTTCCGGGGCGGAAATGACGTAAAAGGTCAACATTCCTGGGCAACTATGGGCGTAATCGATGCTGGTCCAGGTGAGGGACCTCTCCCTCACCTGAGACCCTGCCATACACTCGCATGAGGGGGGTCCCGCCGGCTCACCCCTACCCTGGGACTTCAATAGCGGGACCCAAAGACAGGTTCCCCCCAAGTGCGCAGGTAGCACCCACCATGGGCTTGGAGAGAACCTGTCAATCATCCCCAAAGATGCCCAAGGGAGAACGCGCAGTTGCTGAAACCACCCAGATTTCCGCCCCTAACCTGCCACGGAGCGGGGGTCAGATCTCTATCTTGGCCCCCCGACTCCCCCCTCTATCTGCGCCAGCTCACGCAGAGACCGCTGCAGGTCCTGTAAGAAAATGGCGTTCCCCTGTTCTGACAGGTGAACGCCATCGGCCCGGTAAAGCCACGGCCGGTCTACAGTGATGAGGGGATGGGCCACTACAACCCCACCTAATTCTTTGACAGTTTTTCCCACGGCCTTATTCACCCTGCGTCTAACCCGGTGGATGGCCCTAAGGGAAATGGCGTCCCTCCAAACGATCCTTGGAAGGATCTCTGACCACACCACTTGCGTGGTGGGCCATACCGTGCGAAGCCGCCGCAGGTCTTCGCGCGCCTGGACGATCAACGGTAGACCGCCAAGCAGGCATAGGTCATTGCCACCGAGGTGCAAGACCAGCCATCTGGGTGCGGCTATGGGCTGCCGACCACCCAGTCCCATCTGGGCGCGACCCTGGGTAGCCGCCCGCCCAGCAGCGCCGGGTACCGCCCTGAGATGCTGAGTACCCAGCAACGTCGGTAGGAGGCCCTCCCACCGCATACCCCTCCGGCCCATCCAAACAACATTGACCCACCGTCCCAACGACAGCTGGGTCCCGATGGCGCTTCTGGCTGCGGAGCGGCCGGCCCAGAAGACCATGCTGTGGCCACACAGCAGCGCCGTCGGTTTCTGCCTGGACTGGGAACCTGGAAGAGGACACACACAGAGAGGTTACCTAGCCTAAACCCTGCCCAGAATCCTCAGCGGGCCTAACATAACCCAAATATGCCGCTGACCGCCAGCGGCCGATCTCCTGAATCCGTTGGGCCGGGAAACCAGAAAGTGCCGCGCTAGTGGCGGCGCCGATACGGAACGAATGCGTTCCATAACCAGCAGGATCCATGCCTACCTGAGACATTGCCTTAGACACTATTGCCCAGAATTGATACCGGGTCAGGGGGGAGCCATCCTGGTGTAGAAAAAGGTACCCACGCCCTGACCCACGCAAAACACAAAATTGCTGCAACGCAGCCACCGGGCAAACAGACTTATCGGTGGCTGCGCTGAGTTCAAGTCTAACCCCTCTGTGTAACTGATCTGTCTTGGAGTGTCTCACCAAAAGAGAGACACCCCCCTGTCTAAAGGTCAGATCAGCGAGCTGGAAAGCGCGGAGCGACACGTCAGACTGCGAGGAGGCCAGTGCCTCGCTGACCCTAAGGGCCCCAAAAAACATAACACAAGTTGCTGCCCTGAACAGCCGAGCCTCGTAAAGAGAGGCACACAGACTGCCAAATGTCTGATTAATCAGAGACAGCTGCTGAACCGTCAGGGCCCGATGAGTGTCAGAAGGGAACCCCTGTCGCTCCCTCACCCAACCTTCCAGCATCCTCCGGATGCGAAAATCACCCGAAAAATCACCAAACCCCCCCGCCTTGGACAGAAAGGCGAGGCCGGCTAACCTAGCCCTGATAGTCCTCACTGAAAGGCCACGCCCCTTCAGCAGGACACAGAATTCAGCTAGGTGC
Organism: Erythrolamprus reginae; assembly: GCF_031021105.1. Lineage (NCBI taxonomy): Eukaryota > Metazoa > Chordata > Lepidosauria > Squamata > Dipsadidae > Erythrolamprus > Erythrolamprus reginae. The sequence goes on along the minus strand of NC_091951.1, from coordinate 14,059,129 downwards.
TCAACCGGGGCAGGCCAGCAATGGGGGTAACCCCTACCCTGCCTGAAATCCCCAAACTCCTTACCTGCACGCTGATAAGCCCGCAGGGTGCTAGGAGCTACCGATAAGGCGATCGCCCTGGAGGCCTCGTCTCTCCAGCTCTCGAGAGCCCGCCCAGGCTCCACAGGTGGGCCGGAAACACCTCTGGCGACTCTCGGGCCCACGGGGCCAGGGTCCGAAACCTGGACAACTGACCACGGGACAAGGCGTCAGCCACCCCGTTGTCTAAACCAGGGACGTGCCTAGCCAAAAACAAGGCGTTCAAAGACAAGGACCTGTGCACAAAATGGCGGACAAGCCGCATCACCCTGTCACTCTTAGAGGACAGGGCGTTCACAACATGGACAACCGCTAGATTGTCACACCAAAAATGCACAGTCTTATCCCTGAACTGCTCTCCCCAGAGCTCTAAGGCCACTATCAAGGGGAAAAGCTCCAAAAAAGTTAAGTCCTTAACCAATGAACAGGCACTCCATTCCGGAGGCCATGCCGACCAGCACCACTGGTCACCTAAAACAACCCCAAAACCGCAAGTCCCTGCGGCGTCGGAACACAGCTGCAGCTCCGCTTCCAAAAGAAGCTCCTGCCGCCAGAAAGACAACCCGTTAAAACGTTCCAAAAACTCCCGCCACACGCAGAGGTCAGCCCTGACCCCTGCACATAAGCGGGTACGATGGTGGGGCAAACTGAGCCCCCTCATCGCATCATACAACCGGCGAGAGAAGGCCCTACCAGGCACCACTACCCGACAGGCAAAATTAAGGATCCCAGCCAACTCCTGGAGCTGCCGAAGAGTAACCTTCCTGCAGCCCAAGACCGCCTCAAGCTTGGACCTGATTTTAATCAACTTATCCAGGGGCAATCTGGAAGATTGCTCCACTGAATCCAATTCAATACCAAGGAAGGTAATCCTGGTGGCAGGGCCTTCGGTCTTCTCGGAGGCTAAAGGCACCCCCAATTGAGCACAAAGGGCTTCGAAGTCCCGCATCAAAGCAAAGCATTGCTCCGATTGCGCAGGCCCGGCCATCAAGAAATCATCAAGGTAATGAACGATGGAACCCAGGCCACTACGCCTCCTGAGCACCCACTCCAGGAAGGTACTAAAGCTCTCAAAAAGGGAGCAGGAAACAGAGCAGCCCATAGGCAATGCCCTATCCACGTAAAACCCACCTTCGAAATGGAAGCCCAGCAGCTCGAAGTCGCCTGGGTGAATGGGGAGGAGCCGAAATGCCGACTTAATGTCGCATTTACCCATAAGGGCTCCCACCCCACACTCCCTAACCATGGCCACGGCCGCATCAAAGGATGCGTACCGGACAGAACAAAGCTCGTCAGGAATGAAGTCATTCACTGACTCCCCTTTTGGAAAAGACAAATGGTGAATCAACCTAAATTCACCACTCGCCTTTTTGGGGACCACACCTAAGGGGGACACACGAAGATTCGGAAAGGGAGGCTCCGGGAAGGGCCCGAGGACCCTGCCCTCAGCCACCTCCTTTCGAATCTTCGCCCGTACAATGTCCTCATGTCCGACAACCGACCTGAGGTTGTCGGACATGAAGGCCCTCCTAACACCCACATAAGGGATCCTAAATCCCTCGGAGAAGCCCCTCAAGAGCAACTCGGCTCTCGGGCGAGGGTGGTAGTCGAACAACCAACCCTCGAGCACAGATACATTAATTGGGCTGGGCCCCTTTTCCCCCAGCTGGTGGGGGAGGTTTTCCTGGACCCCCGCCCTTCTTCTCCGCCCCTTTCTTGGGGCGGGGACAGACTGAAGCTGCATGGGACCCCCCACAATTCCCGCAGGCATGCTTGTACTTACAAAAGGGACGAAAACACGCCCCTTTTGCGGCAAACTCATGACAAGCGGGCGAGGCCCCCTTGCCAGCCACACCAGGAGTCGCCTTGGCTGGCGAAGCCGCGCCAGGCTCCTCCTCCATGAAGTGCCCACTATCCGTATGCTCACACCCTTCCTTTCCAGACATATGCGTGGCCCGGAACCACAGGTCCGGGACCACCATATCCCATGGCAAGTTAGGCTCCACCGACATCCTCATACGGAAACCCTTATCATAATGGCGCCATATGGTGCCCTTATATTCGAAGTGGGCCCTGGCAATCAAGTCTATATACTTAAACATGGCAGAGGCCATAGCCGGCTGCCTTTGGATCACCACAGACCCATAGGTAAGAAAAGCATACAGCCAGGAGCTGAAGCATTTCGTTACCTTGGTCTTCTTCGTTTTCTCCCCCGGGACAATCTCTTTCTCCTGCTTGGGAACCTCTCGGTTCAAAAGCGAAAAAAGATCCACGTATTCACCCCGCCAAATAGCCTCCTTGACCGACGGGTGAAGGTGGCATCCTAGAGGGGTAGACGGCAGCCCGCACGGTATGGCCCCCGCTTTAATACAAGCGAACGGGTCCCATACCGAGTTGGCCGCCACACCAAAAACTCCCGCCCCGTGAGGGTAAGGGAAAACCGGGAGCGGGGGCATGACAGGAGGGGCCGGGGGAACCCACCCCCCTGCCCCAGGCACCGCAGGTGTCCCCGCAGGGCCCGTCCCGGACAGCGGAGCAGCGCCGGCCGCCGGCGGCCCCGGAGGAGGAACCGGCGGAGCCCATACCTGCCCGCAGGTGCCCGCGGAGGACCCCAGAAAGCTGGACCCACTCCCGACCCCCGCCGGGGGAAAACCCGGGGCGGGGGGAGGAAGAAAGGACAGTGATGTAGTGTGTGGTGCAGCCTCACCTGCCCCGTACGGGGTTGATGACATCCACGGGGGGCCCAATGTTGCAGGGCCCGGGAAAGACGCCATCGGCCCTGCCGGGGCCTGTCGTCCAAACGGAGCCATCTGCCCAGCCTGGGCCGCCGCCGGATCTCTCCCCAACGCCGCGGGCACTGGATCGCTGGACGCTCCGGGGACCGCACCGCTCCTCCACTGCTCGAGCTCGTCGAGCCTCTCCAACACCCTGGCCCAAGACAGAGCAGGAGAAAGATCAGGTTGAGGGGCAGGAGGCAACGAGACCACCCCCCCTTGTTCAGGGACCACCCCCGCAGCCCCCTCCCTACTGGCCCGAGCCCGGGCAGAAGGCCTAAGGGCCCTCCTGGGGCGCGCCGCTGGCGGAGCCATAGGTGCAGTGGCAGGCCTCTTCTTAGGAGCCATCAAAACTTTTCCCCTAGTATGCAATGAGCCACCAAAACAAACTAGGCCGAAGCCCCCTGACCGAGTGGCAGGCACAAATCCCCCACCGCAGGGCCCTACCTAGGGCCTGGTACCAGAAAAAAGGGGGGGAAGCCTCTGCTACCCCCTAGGCCCCTTTATGGTATGATTTTATTTGATGCCTTTCCTTTCCCCTCAGGGCTATTAACCAGCCTCCCTGCACAGGTAGGCCTTAAAGGCCTGCAATCCGGCCTCCCAAAACGACAACCGCCCAAGACCGGGGGCCCAGACCGAACCCCCCCACCGCGCCCCGAGGGGGATCGCTGAAGACAGCTCCCACGTGGAGAGGTTTAAGGCCTCAACGTCGTCTTGAAAGAACAGCACTTTTCGCCCCCTCGGTAGGCCACAAAATGGCGGCCGCGACACGAGGGGATCCCAAAATGGCGGCCGAGCAGCACCAAACAAGTGTCTGCTCAGGCACCAGGTCCGGGCGAAAAGGCTGTCTTCCCGGCCTGCTGCCCCTTAAATAGGGCCAGCAGGCCCCGCCCGGACCCGACGTCATGCCCAGCCACGTGGGCAGGGCATTCTCGGCCGAAATCTCGCCTCGCGAGATTTCGGCCGAAAACAAGATGGCGGCCGCCATCGGAAGGGTCCGAGTCTGCCCGGCCCTTCAGCAACATCGCCGTGGGGCCGGTAAGTCAGCCGGCGTTATTTTGGGGGGGGAATAATTTTTTTAAATTTCTCTCTCAACATACATTCAAACAACACAGTGTACCATCTAATTTTCCATGCTGTATTTTGTTAGTAACTAATTTCAATCATCAAAAAAGTTGCAAAAGGTTTTTTTTTCTAATTTTGTCATCCAGTTACATTCATTTTCTTTTAATTAAATTCCCTCCTTAATGTTCCTTCAAAAAGTGCAACACCAATTATATTTCTAACTTATTAACCATTATGCCAAAGTGCTTCCTTCTTTCTTTTTACATTTTTCATAAGCCAGGAAAATCTTGTATAGCTAATCAGATGTTAACAAAAGAAAATTAAAAACAAAACATAAACATATATGAATTTCAGATCTTCTACCCCCTCTAAATAGTACGTTCCCATTTTGTTTTTTACTTTAAAACAAGGTATGTGCAGTGTGCATAGGGATTTGTTCATAGCTTTTTTATATAGTCCGGCCCTCCAACACTCTGAGGGACAGTGAACTGGCCCCCTGTGTAAAAAGTTTGGGGACCTCTGGTGTATACACTAACATACAAAGTATAAGCAATAGGGTGAATTAGAAATTCAAGTAAATGAGGGCAGATATGATATTGTTGCCATTATAGAAACTTAGTGGGATGAAACCTAAAAATGGAATACACAGCTAGAGGGATTAAAATTATTAAAATTATTTAAAAGAAACAGACCAAATAAAACAGGGGATGAAGTTGCAATATACATAAGAAATAACTACATTTTTACTGAAACAGAGTACAACGAAGCATTTCTGTCAATATAAAAAAGGGGATAATTGCAAAAATATTGCAATAGATGAATACTATTTTTTATTTATATTTTTAAAATTTATTTGTCAAGTGTATAGTATATGATTACAGGCATACAAATCTAATAAATTATTGTTGTTGTTGTTATTGTTATTGTTATTATTATTGACTGAAAGCATCATAGTTCTAAATTGTCTAAGCCCAAAATTTTAAGTATGGTGGCATAAGGTATCCTGTTGTGAGTAGAAGAGTGGAGGACTCTTCTTGTGAACTATCTCTGGACTTGCTCAATTGCATTATTTCTTTATTATTAATTGGATTTATATGCCACTCCTCTCCGAGAACACATTAATGTCTGGTATGCAGTGCAGATTCCAGACAGGTGAGCTGCATTCAAGAATTGGTCTACCGAATGTTTTGTATGCTCTGTTTAGCCAGATATTTATTATAACATTTGCTAGGTATTTTTAAATTTGTACTGATATTGTGTTATAATTCGGACCAGAATATCTCCGGGACCGCCTTCTGCCGCACGAATCCCAGCAACCGGTTAGGTCCCACAGAGTTGGCCTTCTCCGGGTCCCGTCGACTAAACAATGTCATCTGGCGGGACCCAGGGGAAGAGCCTTCTCTGTGGTGGCTCTGACCCTCTGGAACCAGCTCCCCCCAGAGATTAGGATTGCCCCCACCCTCCTTGCCTTTCGGAAACTCCTTAAAACCCACCTCTGCCGTCAGGCATGGGAGAATTGAAACATCTCCCCCTTGCCCATGTAGTTTCTGTGTATGATTCGACTGTGTGCTTGTTTTTTATATATTGGGGTTTCTTTTGGATTTTTTAACCTAAAACTGTGATTTAGATTGTTAAATATTAGATTTGTTAATATGTATCATTTTTTACCATTGTTGTGAGCCGCCCCGAGTCTACGGAGAGGGGCGGCATATAAATCCAATAAATCTAATCTAATCTAATTAACTTCTTTTATTGATGAGCAATTTGCCATTAGCTAAATTACTAAATATTTCACTTTTTCAACCACCTGCATATCTGTTATTTCTTCCAATTGTTTATTTTGATTTTTGGTGAGATTTTTTGTTATATATTTTTTATTAATTTAAAGTCCAGCTACTTCTCCAAATTTTTCAATCTTTTTGATTAATTTAGGTCCTGATTCAAGTGGTTCTTCTATTATGAATGCTAGGTCATCGGCAAAGTCTTGAATTTTATACTCTTAAATTCTTTTTCTTATTAAAAAGTTTTTTATTCATAAAACATTTAGAAACATAACATATACATCATAGTATGACACAATACAGACGGACAACAAAAAAAGAAAAGGTACTTGTTTATTGTACATTTTTATTGTACCAATATTTATTTACATTGGTTGTTCCCTTCTCCCATCTATTATTTTTCCAATATCTGTTTGAGTTTTAATTAATTTATAATTTCTCCTTCATACTTTCTAGATTTTAATCTTGGTTCTCCTCTCTATCCAATTATATAATTTGTTCTAGGTTTCAAAATAATCTTTATCTAATTTGCCCTTTAACCATAATATCAGCCTATCCATCTCTGCACATGTTAAGATTTTAATAGATTTCTTCTTCTTTAGGAGCATCTTTATTTTACATTTTATATAGTCTTCTTTTCTAATAGTTAATTCTTTAATTTCCTGTTCTCTAATTTTTATGAATAAAGTTTCCAATGTTAATATAAACAGAAGAGGAGATAGTGGCATCCTTGTCTTACACCTTTTTCATATCAAGTAATTCAGTTCATTCCCCATTCACAATAATTCTAGCCTTTTGTTTTGAGTAAATTGTTTCTATCATTTTTGTAAATTTTGCCCCAAATTTCGCTGTATCAAGTTGCTGAAATATAAATTTCCAATTATCGAAAGCTTTCTGGGCATCAAAGAAAACCAGTGCTGCCTGATTTTCGGGATGTTCCACGTAATACTAAACCATATTCATTATTATTCTCAAGTTGTTCTTGATCAGCTGTTTCAGTAAGAAGCCATTTTGGTCTCAGTGTATATCCTCATTAAGAATTTTTTTAGCATTTAAAGAAAATATGTATAAAAGAAATTAGCAAAAATGTTTAAAAGTAAGTTGGAAATGCAGTCAGGTCTTTGGCTCCTTTTAGAAACATAGAAACATAGAAGACTGACTGCAGAAAAAGACCTCATGGTCCATCTAGTCTGCCCTTATACTATTTCTTGTATTTTATCTTACAATGGATCTATGTTTATCCCAGGCATGTTTAAATTCAGTTACTGTGGATTTACCAACCACATCTGCTGGAAGTTTGTTCCAAGGATCTACTACTCTTTCAGTAAAATAATATGTTCTCATGTTGCCTTTGATCTTTCCCCCAACTAACTTCAGATTGTGTCCCCTTGTTCTTGTGTTCACTTTCCTATTAAAAACACTTCCCTTTTACCACATGTGGTGGACTTGTCCGGAGGTTTGGTGGGTTGTTTATTGTTAGTTTATTTGGCAATTCCTTGATTGGGGTATTGATTGCTTCTTGATTGTTGATCTGATGTTAATCAACATCAATTAACCAATGTAATGACAATCAACATCAATTAATATCATTAATTGTTGGTGGAAAATTAAAGTTATGGAAACTATAGATTCCCAAAATTGTGTCTGTTAGAAGAGACAAAATTTCAACTAAAGACCTGTCAGCTTATACAACTGACAAATTATATGTGGAACTACATCCCCCATCTCTTGTACAACTGAAGAAGAAACTAAAAAGATGGCTGCACAAAGAATATGAACTATAGAAACAGAAAATGATGTAGCAATCTTCCAAAATTAAATGGCCCATTATTGGAACAATATACTTCAGTTTACATCTGCACACGGGAGTCTAACTGCATTACATTGTAGTTGTCACACTCTATATTGACAGCCCCTCAGAGACATTTTAGTAATGAAACAGTTAACTATGTGCGCCTTATTGGATCCTCCTCTTATGATGTAATATCCTGCCAACTCACTTCCTTCTTCTTCATTCTTCTCTTCTTGAATCTCCATGATGTAAGACGTATTTGTTTGTTGCCCCTCGAGACAATCTTTTATTTGTTTATTTCTGTTTTTAAAATAAATATATCTTGTTTGAATAAATGACTGAGGCTTCTATCCATCGATCTCCACGGGGTTTAGGGTTAAGGTCCTAACAGATCTTAATAATTTTCCTACTCCCTGCGACAGTAGTGGTGATCAAGAAATATGATTTGCATTTTGATTGTCATTCTTTTTACTTGTTTCTCATCTTCCACTGTTATATAAAGTCTTCTTAATATTCTGTGTTTAATATTTTAAACAATGGCCAATGAACAAACTATTCTAAGATATTTTTCAAAACAAAGTTAGATTTATTAAAGACTCATATTTTGGAGTTCTCTTCTTCATTGCTTTTCCAGATCAGTCATACAGTTGTTTCAGAAACTCTGAGTGATAAAAGTAAATTCCCGTTTTTCCACCGGATGCTCCTCAAAGAAAGGTTTCGGTATTCAGCAATTGTCCGAGTGCTCTTGCACTTCAGATGGACCTTGATTGGCCTCCTTGCTCCAAACACAGAGGAGGGAGAGAATTTCCTCAGGACATTTCCTCCTTTGCTTGTCAGGAATGGAATTTGTGTCGTTATATCACAACAATTCTCACTGAGTGAATATCCAGTAACTTTCAGGGATTCCAGCTTTTCTCAGTGGAAACAAGTCAACGTCTTTGTTCACTTCACAGAACACATTATTGTTTCAAGCACATTTCAAATTTTTCATCTAACACTTGACACTTTGTCAGGACCCATTAGAGAGAAAATCTGGATCACCACAACTTTGGGAAGCTGTGTAATGAATCATTTAGGATATCATAAATACATCCATAGTATTTGGAGCTTTGAATTTATGCAAAACGTAAGTCCAAAATATGCTGCTTTTGAACCCTTTTCCTTTGTAGACTCCCAGTATGAATTTTCAGTGCTCTTTTTCAAAGCATGTTTATTCTGTCAAAGGCCGAAAAAGATGCACCCAAAAATCTCCAGTGGAGACAGAAGATGAACTTAATGGGATATTGGTTGAAAACAGTGACTCTGTTTACATTATCTTTTTGACTCTGGCCCATGTCTTGAAGGCTGCATATTCGTCCAGATCCTGGAGGAGAAGGAAGGATGCCCCAGAGACACTGGAGGCTCCAAGGCTGCAGCCATGGCAGGTATGGGATCCCAATAAGGACCCAACAAACCACATTCCTCTGGAGAAACAATCCATTTGAAAAAGAGAGAAATCATATCAACCTCCTTGTGCTACAAAAGGCCAACAGATTTGGTCAATCTAGTTGCCTGGGGATAATTTACCAAGGATACCAGATATATTTTGATAATAAGCACTTCTAATTTTAAAAGACAATTTTCACTTTTAACATTGTTTCCTTATTGCTTATTTGAATCCTATGACAATCATTAAGTGTTGTACCTCATGATTCTTGACAAATGTATCTTTTTCTTTTATGTACACTGAGAGCATATGCAGCAAAGACAAATTCCTTGTGTGTTCAATCACACTTGGCCAATAAAGAATTCTACCTACCTACCCGTCCATCCATCCATCCATCCATCCATCCATCCATCCATCCATCCATCTATCTATCTATCTATCTATCTATCTATCTATCTATCTCTATTCCTATATGCAGGGCTTGTGATGAGCACTGTAGAAATTTACTTTTATAAATTTGAAGGAGACCCTGAGAGTGACGAATGGTTTGTGTCTCAGTTGGGTGCTATTTTCCCACAGTAGGTAGCTCATGAATCATGCTGAAATGAGGAAGGCAACTTCCAGCTGTTTACTCCAGCAGAAATAGAGCTTCATCCTTGGGACAAAGATCCTTTTAAGTAGTCTGGGTAAATGGTAGCTCATTGTAGCATTTTAATTTTATAATAATGCTTACAACACGTCAACCTGTGCGACTGCTTTCACAAGATCAGCGGTTATGATACATATATTGTATTTAGTACAAGTTAGGGGGGGGGGGAATTCCAATCTTGTGGTTTGTCAGTTTTTCAAGATAGCTGGCAAAGAGGGGCCTATATATAGCCCAGATGATAGTTTACCTTCCCAGGAAAGTCAATGACAACAAAAAAGCTTCTTCCAGCACATAAACAACAAGAGGAAAATCAAGGAAACAGTCACTACAATAAAAAATGAAGATGGCAATGAAATCACAGACAGCAGAGATAAAGCACAGCTACTCAATGCCTACTTTGCATCAGTCTTCACACAAAAAGGAACCACCAACCAACTAACCTGCAACTCAACTGCAATAAACAGCCCTGGAACCGAACTCAACACAGATAAAAACACAATAAGGGACTACTTGTGGAAGCTCAATGAGAACAAATCATCAGGATCAGACGGACTTCACCTCAGAGTCTTAAAAGAAGTGGCAGACACCATAGTGGAACCCCTTCTCATCTACCAAAAATCCTGGACCACTGGAGACCTACCCAAAGACTGGAAACAAGCTGACGTAGTACCCATCCACAAAAAAGTTAAAAAGATTGACCCAGGCAACTTCAGACCTATCAGTCTGACTTCTATACCTGGAAAAATACTGGAGAAAATAATAAAAAAAAACTTTGCCACTACCTAGAAACAAACAAGATAATATCCAACAGCCAACATGGGTTTGTCAGAAACAAATCATGCCAAACCAATCTCATATCATTCTTCAACACCATAACCAAATCAGTAGTGCAATGCAACGTAGTAGACCTCATATAATTGGACTTCAGCAAAGCTTTCAATAAAGTTGACCACAATCTCCTAATCCACAAATTTAAAAAAAACGGGGTAGATTACAACACATGCAGATGGATAAACAGTTGGGTGTCCAACCAAATCCAATGAGTCATACTCAATGGCTCCAAATCTACATGGAAGTAGGTAGGCAGTGGGGTACCACAAGGTTCTGTCCTGTGCCCTGTGCTCTTCAACATTTTTATCAATGACCTAGACAAAGGAATAGAAGGGGAACTAGTCAAATTTGCAGACGACACCAAGCTAGGCTCAAAATACAGAAACACCTACATAGATTATCACTGTGGGCTCATACTAACAAAATGCTGTTCAACGTTGAGAAGAGCAAAGTCCATCACCTAGGTAAAAGAAAACCTAGACACGCATACTGCCTGAGAGAAACCCCACTTAGCAGTAGTCACTGTGAAAGAGATCTCGGAGTCTTGGTGGATAATCAACTAAACATGAGCCAGCAATGTGCTGCAGCAGCTAAAAAAGCCAACATCAACAGGAGAATACACTCCAAGACCAGGGAGGTATTAATACCATTCTACTACGCCCTCGTCAGACCACATCTGGAGTACTGCATTCAGTTCTGGTCACCACACTTCAAAAGAGACATTGAAACTCTGGAGAAGGTGCAGAAAAGAGCAACCAAAATGATCAGGGGACTTGAAACCAAGACTTATGAAGAGAGATTGTGGGAACTGTGCATGGGATAGCCTAGAGAAAAGGAGGGCCAGAGGGGACATGATAGCAGTATACAGGTATTTGAGGGGTTGCCACCGAGAGGAGGGGGTCACTCTATTTTCCAGGGCACCAGCTTGCTGGATGAGGAACAACGTCTGGAAGGTGACCAAGGAGAGATTCAACCTGGAAATAAGAAAGAACTTCCTGATGGTCAGAGCGATCAACCAGTGGAATGGCCTGCCTGCAGAGGTTGTGAACTCCCCAACTCTGCACATTTTCAAGAGGAGATTGGACAGCCATTTGGCTGGGGTGCTCGGGCAGGGGGTTCGACTTGATGACCTGATGTTCCCTTTCAACTCTAATAATAAATATATTAATTAATAAATAAACCCTGCAGCTGCCTAACAGCCAGCAAAAGAAACTCAGAAAGGATCCTCCCAAAATCAGACTGAAAAATGAATTGGTGAGAGATTTGTACTTTTAGCCTTGCAAGAGTCTCTTAATGGCACTCCAATAAAGTTGAATTAGCTCCTGTGGTCATATTTCCTATTTGGTTTATTAGGGAGCAGATTATCTAGGAAGTTTCATCTTGAAAAAATGCATGCTTTTTTGTAATTGACCTTTATTTTCAAGGAGTTTATGAATGATAAATTTTTTGCTGTTATCCAATGTATTTGTTACCTGCTGTAGAATGTTCTCTATAATTGATCAAATGCGTCTATTACATTTTCTCAAAATGTATTTTTTCAATATCTCATTGACAAATTTTGTTGAACTTTCCTCATTCACTTATGAACTTAGTGGTAACACTTGTCCTTCTCTGAGGCTGCCCCAGATCTATGGAACCAACTACTACCCAATGTCCGTACTGTTCCCACCCTGCTGACCTTTCATAAGGCCATGAAGACCTGGTTTTGCCGGCAGGCCTGGGGGCCATAAATTTACATCTTTGATGACCAACTCTATAAATGGTGTGCTATATATATGATTGTGACCCATCCTTTTTAAAATAACTTTTAATGGGGTTTTATATGTTTTAGTCTCTGATAATGTTTGACTTTTTTTATTCTTTTATCTATTTATATTGTATTTTTATTGTTGTTTTAAGCCACCCTGAGTCCTTTGGGATTGGGCGGCATAGAAGCCAAATAAGTAAGTAAGTAAGTAAGTAAGTAAGTAAGTAAGTAAGTAAGTAAGTAAGTAAGTAAGTAAGTGTTGTGATTCCGTCTGAGGCTCCTCAGGGAACGGCTGAACCTCTGCTGGCTCCCTGCTCAGAGGGGGAGGAGGAGGAACAGGAGGAGGAGGAGGAGGCCCAGGCAGAAGGGGAGGAGGAATATCAGGCCGAGGGAGAGGGAGAACAGCCAGAGTCCCCCAGGGTGGAGCTCTCCCCAGCAAGCAGCCTGGAGTCCTTAGATGAAAATGCTCAAGCCATCATCGATCACAGGCAGAGAAGAGCAGAACAATGAAGGGGACAATTAGCCAGGTACTTCCAGTCCTAAATAGGTAACAGCTGGGTTTGGGTGTGGTTCTCCCCAGAAAGGCTGAAAAGGCAGACCCACCCTTCCTGTATTGTGGAGTATTATCTTTGGGAGTCCTGGGACCTGGCTGTGATCTTTGGCGTCTCTGATTCTGACTTGTGGCCTTGAAGGCTGAAACCTTGGGGAAAAGGGCGTGGGGGCTTATTCTCTACAGTGGTGTGTGTGCCAGCAAGAAGTCTGCTGTATTGTCTGGCCGTCAGGACTTTGCTGTGAAGCCTCATAGCCTGCCTGTTGGGAAGAACAGGTTTTTCTCTGTGTTTATTTTTCAAACTATAAAGTGCTTTTGCTTTTACCAGCGTGTCTGGCTGCTTTTTCCAGTTGGTGTTGAAGTCTGGGGGCACCCAGACAGAACAGTAAGTAAGTAAGTAAGTAAGTAAGTAAGTAAGTAAGTAAGTAAGTAAGTAAGTAAGTAAGTAAACTATTATTAATAATAATAATAATAATAATAATAATAATAATAATAATAATAATGCATGAATGTACATTTTAAAAAACTGCAAAGGAAAAATTCATACATCAAAATGCTAGGTTGGATAGCAAACCAAGGTTTCTGCTTTTAAAATTCTTGGGTGTTTCCATTCTAGTTCCATCCCTTTCTGGAGAAGAATGAGTTCTACAATCTTTCCCACTGGAAACTTTACATGGACCATAATGGAGAAATAGCTGCAGATATGGACATTGAGTTCTTGGTGATTTCGCCAGAGGGGGATTTGATGAAAAGGAAACTGGGGAGTATTGAAAGACAGTCAGTTAATATTAATAAAATTGCTCTTTCATGGATAAACCTGCTCAACAAGGTGGGTCAAATATTGCTACCTTTTCTCTCTTTTTTTTGTAAAGATTATGACCCATTTCAAGTGACCATGGTGGATAACCCTCACTGGGAGTTGAATGTACAGAAGAGAAAACTTAACCTTTTGTTAAATTGCATGACGGGACTTCAGCTTTATTCACAAAAGTGTCCTTCGGATGCCATGATAAAGAATATTCTTTTAAACTGATTCAGTCATGTCCAATATTGGATGCTGGGTGATTATTCTTTAAGATGGAGACCATGGATCAAGCTGGTGGGACATATTCAAGTGCCTTTGTGGTTCTAATAGCCTCAAGTTCTTTTAATTAACCAGCATCTGCATTATGGTTTGGACTGAATCAGATGAAATATTGTCATGACTGATTAGAGACCCTGTTGGTCCAGGTGAGAAATAAGCCTCACCTTGTCCAGTTTGAGGAATGTCTCTCTTGAAAGGTCGTTAATGTTCTATAATCTTTTTAAGTCTATGGAGAGGGGCAGCATACAAACAAACAAACAAACAAACAAACAAACAAACACCTCAAACCTGGCCAGAATTACCCATATTGCTCTTTCACCCCACTGAAATAGCCAATAGGCCTTCTGCTCTTCTGAAGAAGCTCTAAAGATGTTTACATTTCACATGAAACCATAAATGCAGTTTTGATGTCAGATAATGCCCATAACCTAAAGTGACCAGATTTTAAGATTGGGAAAGAGGGACACCATTGAACCGGGGTTGGTGGGTGTAAAATAAGTTTAGCCAAAAAAAAATTGGCAAAAAAATTTATCTCTCTCTTTCTTTCTTTCTTTCTTTCTTTCTTTCTTTCTTTCTTTCTTTCTTTCTTTCTCTCTCCCTCTCCCCCCCTCTTTCTTTCTCTCTTCCTCCCTTCCTCCCTTCCTCCCTTCCTCCCTTCCTCTTTCTTATTTCTCTCTTTCTCTCCCTTCCTCATCTCTCTCTTTCTCTCTCCCCTTCTCTTTCTCTCTCTCTCTCTCTCTCTCTCTGTGTCTCCCTCCCTCCCTCTTTCTTTTTTTTACAATAGTCCACATGGCTGTCCAGTTCTCCAGCATGTATAGCATGCTGCTTAGGCTGCCATAGCAAATTCACAACTAATATACCAAATGGGCGGGCAGGAGGTGGGGGGGTCTCTGTTAAACCTTCCCAGGCTGCAAAGGGAGAGAAAGGTTGGAAAGACTCCTGAGGCAGTCAACCACCCTCCCTCAAATCCCTCGTTTGTTTCCCTCTTCTCCCTCTCTCATTCTCTCTCTCTCTCTCTCTCTCTCTCTCTCTCTCTCTCAATCTTTCCCTCATTTCTCTCTCACTCTCCCCCTTTCATTTCTGTTTTTCTCTTCCCTATCCCTCTCTTTTTCCTTCTCTCCTCTCTCTCAGTTGTATCCTCTCTCAGGATAAACATATATCCATCCTAAGATAAAATACAAGAAATAGTATAAGGGCAGACTAGATGGACCGTGAGGTCTTTTTCTGCCTCAATTGTTTATGTTTCTATGTTTGTTCTTCCTCTCCCTCATTCTTTCCCTCCATCAGTTTCTCATTTTTCTCTTTCTCTTTTTCTCTCACATTCCCTCCCCTCCTCCTTCCCCTCCTCTTTCCCTCTGTCTCTGTCTCTCCAGGGACGAGCCAGCAGCCTACCCCACTTCTTCTTAGTTTGTCCTCCAGTTTCACACAGAAACTGCAGCACTTCTGGGTTTTGTAGCCAGCCAAACAGGATCTCCTCTTCTGCACTCTGTGCTGCAATCTCTCTCTGGCCGGGCTCCGTCCCCCAAGATGCGATGAGGGAATGCTCTCTGCAGCTGAGGAATGTTGTGAGGCCACCCGATAGCCCCTGGCAGGAGGCTCAGCCCTGGGGATGCCCCCGAAGGCAGGATAATTGAGAAGGGGCTGATGGAGCCGAGACCCCTCCCCTGTGGACATAAGGTTTTAAAAAAGCGGGACTTTTTAAAAAAACCAGCAGTACGCGGGACAAATAGGCAAAAAATGGGACTGCCCCATGAAATTCGAGACGTCTGGTCACCTTACCATAACCTGAAAAACTGAAGTACCGAAACAAGACTTAGATCTTAAGAAAAGCCCTTCCTCATTTTGGAAACAACAAGAGAAAATTTGAAAGGAAATGCTTCCTATATTTGGGTTTTGGCTTTTAAGAGGGCACTTCGCCTGAAAAATGTAGAATGCATTTGTTTCATCTTTATCTCTAGCTAATTCCTGTGAGCAAAAAGGAGAATCCAAATTTAACTAATAAGAAATGTAGATTTGTCTTTCCATAAAAGTTGGTGTTCCATAATTGTAGTTCTTCAGTAGAAAAATGACCCGGATACACAGCTTGACACAAGTCTCTTACTCTTTTTAAAATATGTTTTCTTTATTTATGCGTGCACACATAAAACAGACATTTTAAAAATGTTGGGCATTTTGTGACCATCCCACACATTCCACATTTCTGTTTATTTTTATCCTTCCAGCCTTATTTTCCATTTTTTTTGTTTTTATTCTCTAACTAGTAATAAAATCTATTCCTAATTCTATCTATCTCATCTTTCTCTTTCATTTCCATTGTTAATCTGTTCATTTCCTACTCTTCTCCCACTCACTGAAGATGAAAAGATGCCTTTTTTGTGGGACAAGTTCTCATGACCCCTCCCGTATCTCATCTCAGTTCTAGAAACTAGGCAGTCAGTTTCAGTCTGGGTTGAGAGCCATGTGAAATGAGGAAAGAAACATACAAATAAAAAAAGCCCTAATTTTTAAGGATTTCTTTTCCTTTACATCTTAATTGGGGGGGGGGGGGTTGAACTCCTTTCAAAGGGAACAGTTTTGCAATGTGTTATATACTCCAGAAGAAGCTTATATAGATTCTACTGGTAAGATGTTTCTTTCTTCATTACAATGTTATTTTTTAAAATAAATCTAGTATAATAAAATATTAATAAATCTTTTACAATAACTTTCCAAAATTTAATTCAAGATCATCAAACTGTACTTTAAAATCATAGTTATGTCAATAATGGATAAATGCAAGTTAACAAGGCTAGGAGAAGGAACCAAGCTGGTTGTCACCTAAGACTGAAATCTTTTCAATTCCATCCTTCCAGGTTTTCTTAAGTAGAATAGAAATGTTATTTCAATGTTAGATGACAAAAGCAAAGGGGAGTGAGTAAATAAACAATCTGCCAGTATTTATCTCTCCTAAATAGGTTTGGAATGAGTCAATGATTTTGCATTTATCTAAGTGAAGGCCAGGAATTTTTTGGCCAATATTAATGTCTACATCCATTTTCATGAATGCTTCTCTTCCAATATATTTTCTTTGACATTTCTTCTTTTTCTGCTTAGTCTCTGCCTTTGTCCCAATGTGTGGAAAGTTGTCATCCTGGATTTGTCAAGCAGAAGCGAGAAGGAGAACCTGTTTGCTGCTACGACTGCATTCCTTGTCCTGAGGGGACCACAACCATCCATGAAGGTGGAGGACACAAAAGAAAAGGACAGGACTTGTGGAAGTAAATTCATCTGAAACACTGTCATACAAATACAAGTTAAAAGACAGATTAAAGCTCAATAGTTGTTTGTTTTTTGCTAATAGCTCACCAGTTCGATTCTCACTGGCTGAAAGTTGACTCACTGCCTTCCATCCTTCCGAGATTGGTAATATGAGGATTATCAGAGCTTGCATTTGCGGAAGCTAGCCTATTTGTGCCCAAGAAGCAAACCAGTCCAGCCAGCCACAGACCAGTAAAAATGGAGTTGAAGTCTTCAATGAAATACAGCAGCAGTAGAACGTTGTAGAAAAATATATTTACTTCTTTATACTAGTGCTACTGTCTGTACTATACATACAATATCCTAGTATCTTACTTGTACCTTGCTACAACTTAGTTAAATAACTCACAGGAACCAACTTTTACAGCATTACAGTTTCTTCACAGTTAACAGCGAACAGACAGAAAACATACAGAGAAAAAGCAGGGAGCTCTTGCCTAGCTAAATACAGATAATTACTAGGTTGCTGCATGCTCAACTGCCTCTGAATGACTCAGCATTCTCAATAGAGGCCTACTTTTTACATTAAGATATTATTTATTTATTTATTTATTTATTTATTTATTTATTTGTTTGTTTGTTTGTTTGTTTGTTTGTTTGTTTATTAGATTTGTATGCCGCCCCTCTCCGAAGACTCGGGGCAGCTAACAACAATAAAGAAAACAATGTAGAAACATAGAAACATAGAAGACTGACGGCAGAAAAAGACCCCATGGTCCATCTAGTCTGCCCTTTTACTATTTCCTGTATTTTATCTTACAATGGATATATGTTTATCCCAGGCATGTTTAAATTCGGTTACTGTGGATTTACCAACCACGTCTGCTGGAAGTTTGTTCCAAGGATCTACTACTCTTTCAGTAAAATAATACTTTCTCATGTTGCCTTTGATCTTTCCCCCAACTAACTTCAGATTGTGTCCCCTTGTTCTTGTGTTCACTTTCCTGTTAAAAACACTTCCCTCCTGAACCCTATTTAACCCTTTAACATATTTAAATGTTTCGATCATGTCCCCCCTTTTCCTTCTGTCTTCCAGACTATACAGATTGAGTTCATTAAGTCTTTCCTGATACGTTTTATACTTCAGACCTTCCACCCTTCTTGTAGCCCGTCTTTGGACCCGTTCAATTTTGTCAATATCTTTTTGTAGGTGAGGTCTCCAGAACTGAACACAGTACTCCAAATGTGGTCTCACCAGCGCTCTATATAAGGGGATCACAATCTCCCTCTTCCTGCTTGTTATACCTCTAGCTATGCAGCCAAGCATCCTACTTGCCTTTCCTAGTTAATGTAACAAATCTAATATTAAAAAAATAGTCTAAAAACCCCAATTTAAAAAACCAATCATACAAACAAGCATACCATGTATAAATTCTATAAGCCTAGGGGGAAGGGGGAAAAAAATTCAATTCCCCCATGCCTGACGACAGAGGTGGGTTTTAAGGAGCTTGCGAAAGGCAAGGAGGGTGGGGGCAACTCTGATATCTGGGGGGGAGCTGGTTCCAGAGGGTCGAGGCCGCCACAGAGAAGGCTTTTATTTATTTATTTATTTATTTGTTGGACTTGTATGCCGCCCCTCTCCGAAGACTCGGGGCGGCTCACAACATGTAAAACAGTCACAACAATCCAATTAATTAAAATTTAACGATTTAAGAAAAGAAACCCCATATGATAACAGACACACACACAAGCATACCATGCATAAATTGACGTGCCCAGGGGAGATGTTTAGTTTCCCCATGCCTGACGACAAAGGTGGGTTTTGAGGAGTTTTCGGAAGGCAGGAAGAGTAGGGGCAGTTCTAATCTCTGGGGGGAGCTGGTTCCAGAGAGCCGGTGCCGCCACAGAGAAGGCTCTTCCCCTGGGACCCGCCAACCGGCATTGTTTGGTTGACGGGACCCGGAGAAGGCCCACTCTGTGGGACCTAATCGGTCGCTGGGATTCGTGCGGCAGGAGGCGGTCTCGGAGATATTCTGGTCCGATGCCATGAAGGGCTTTAAAGGTCATAACCAACACTTTGAATTGTGACCGGAAATTGATCGGCAGCCAATGCAGACTGCGGAGTGTTGGTGAAACATGGGCGTACCTAGGTAAGCCCATGACTGCTCTCGCAGCTGCATTCTGCACGATCTGAAGTTTCCGAACACTTTTCAAAGGTAGCCCCATGTAGAGAGCATTACAGTAGTCGAACCTCGAGGTGATGAGGGCATGAGTGACTGTGAGCAATGAGTCCCGGTCCAGATAGGGCCGCAACTGGTGCACCAGGCGAACCTGGGCAAACGCCCCCCTCGCCACAGCTGAGAGATGGTTTTCTAATGTGAGCTGTGGATCGAGGAGGACGCCCAAGTTGCGGACCCTCTCTGAGGGGGTCAATAATTCCCCCCCCAGGGTGATGGACGGACAGATGGGATTGTCCTTGGGAGGCAGAACCCACAGCCACTCCGTCTTATCCGGGTTGAGTTTGAGTCTGTTGACACCCATCCAGGCCCCGACAGCCTCCAGGCACCGGCACATCACTTCCACCGCTTCGTTGACTTTTTCTCCTGGGTCCCGCCAAATTACATTGTTTAGTCGACGGGATCCGGAGAAGGCCAACTCTGTGGGACCTGACCAGTTGCTGGGATTCGTACGACAGAAGGCGGTCCCGGAGATATTCTGGTCCAATGCCATGAAGGGCTTTATAGGTCATAACCAACACTTTGCATTGGGCCCGGAAATTGATCGGCAAACAATGCAGACTGCGGAGTGTTGGAGTAACATGGGCATGCCTTGGGAAGCCATTGATTGCTCTCGCAGCTGCATTCTGCACGATCTGAAGTTTCCGAACACTTTTCAAAGGTAGCCCCATGTAGAGAGCATTACAGTAGAGAGCATTACATTACCCAGGGATTTTTAATCCCTGACAAAGATTCAGATTATTTGGGGCAATAGACTAACTTTAATTTCCTTAGAGAGGGCTGTAAAGCACCTGAGGTAGTTTATAAGTCTAAGCGTTGTTGCTATTATTTTCAAATTGCATAATTTCTTATCTGAAAGGGAGGAATAGCAGAAAAATCTTGAGGGAAGGCCTAGGATAGGTGGTTTAGCACATTGGACAAACTTCTGTAGTGCCAGAAAAAAAACCTTCTGCTTTTTCATATGAATTCTGGTTATTTGCAGAACTAACTTTTTTTCCCTAACTAATTAGATTTCAAAAAAATAGGCAACCAGAGTCAAGTATATTAAGAAGTGCCATTTATCAGGATTTTATTTTATTTATTTATTTATTCTTTGTCCAATATACAATACATATGGAAGAGAATAGACATTAAGTAATATATATACAGTGAACCCTCGAGTTTCGCGAGGGTTCCGTTCCAGGACCCCTCGCGACAGTCGATTATTCGCGAAGTAGCGGCGCGGAAGTAAAAGCATAATCTGCGCATGCGTGATCTCTCTTTTTTAAAAAAAATAAAAAAAATGGCCGCGCATGCGCAGATGGTGGGGCGACGGCAGTTCGGAGGCTGGCAATGTTTACTTTCCATGCCGGCCACCCCCCCCCAGCGCCTCCGAGCTCCTCGCCGCTACACCCCGCCCGCCCGATTCGCCCCTCTCCCCTATTCGCCCCGTTTTTTTGCCCTGCCCAAGTTGCTAGTCCTCAGTGAGGAAACTTTACTTTTTGATCCCAGACTTCATTTTTAACCTGGTTTCTTGCACTGCCCAACCAAGTTGCTAGTCCTCAGTGAGGAAATTTACTTTTTGATCCCAGACTTCATTTTTAACCTGGTTTTTTGCACTGCCCAACCAAGTTGCTAGTCCTCAGTGAGGAAATTTACTGTTTGATTCCAGACTTCATTTTTAACCTGGTTTTTTGCACTGCCCAACCAAGTTGCTAGTCCTCAGTGAGGAAATTTACTGTTTGATCCCAGACTTCATTTTTAACCTGGTTTCTTGCACTGCCCAACCAAGTTGCTAGTCCTCAGTGAGGAAATTTACTGTTTGATCCCAGACTTCATTTTTAACCTGGTTTCTTGCACTGCCCAACCAAGTTGCTAGTCCTCAGTGAGGAAATTTACTGTTTGATCCCAGACTTCATTTTTAACCTGGTTTTTTGCACTGCCCAACCAAGTTGCTAGTCCTCAGTGAGGAAATTTACTTTTTGATCCCAGACTTCATTTTTAACCTGGTTTCTTGCACTGCCCAACCAAGTTGCTAGTCCTCAGTGAGGAAATTTACTTTTTGATCCCAGACTTCATTTTTAACCTGGTTTCTTGCACTGCCCAACCAAGTTGCTAGTCCTCAGTGAGGAAATTTACTTTTTGATCCCAGACTTCATTTTTAACCTGGTTTTTTGCACTGCCCAACCAAGTTGCTAGTCCTCAGTGAGGAAATTTACTTTTTGATCCCAGACTTCATTTTTAACCTGGTTTCTTGCACTGCCCAACCAAGTTGCTAGTCCTCAGTGAGGAAATTTACTTTTTGATCCCAGACTTCATTTTTAACCTGGTTTTTTGCACTGCCCAACCAAGTTGCTAGTCCTCAGTGAGGAAATTTACTGTTTGATTCCAGACTTCATTTTTAACCTGGTTTTTTGCACTGCCCAACCAAGTTGCTAGTCCTCAGTGAGGAAATTTACTGTTTGATTCCAGACTTCATTTTTAACCTGGTTTTTTGCACTGCCCAACCAAGTTGCTAGTCCTCAGTGAGGAAATTTACTTTTTGATCCCAGACTTCATTTTTAACCTGGTTTTTTGCACTGCCCAACCAAGTTGCTAGAATAAAACCCCCCAGCCCTCACCTGTGTTTGAATTTCATTCACTCACTCAGTCATTCATTCATTCTTCTCTATGCCACTCAGTCCCAACACTGTCAACCCACAAATTACCATTTCCCATCCCCTTAATGTACTGTACTGTACCTCTACCTGTACCTGTACTGTACACATTGAATAACACACTTAGTCATCCTGATAGAAATAACAAAAATATTTATTTACATTTTTACATTTTTGGGGGGGGGGTAGCATAACTAGGATAAATCGGGATCTTCTTCTATCACCATGTCTACAATGGACGCTGCAGGTGATGTTGTGGCAGACCTCTTGGTTCTCGTGACAAACATAGTTATGGGCAGTTGTTGGCGCTTTTTCTTTTCCTTGGCTAACAAGGCTCTGTATGGTGCAATGGTGTTGTCAAGGGAGGCCTTAAATTGAAAATAGCGAGTCATGTGGGGATCCCAAAGTTCCGCCATGCGTTGGAGATTTGCAGCAGCTTTGTTCATTTCTGCAAGCCGCTCCAGCGTTAGGCCAACATCTTCTTGTTCCTCACCTTGTTCAGCTCCCTCTTCCTCCTCTTCTTCACTCGCTGACCTGGTCAGCTCCTCCAGATCTCTGTCTGTCAGCGGTAGGCCATGCTCATCAAGCAAACCATTGACTTCCTCTGGTGTCATGTCAACGAAGCCTTCTCCACCCAGTGCCTGTGCCAGCTTCACAGAGTTCTGGACTGCAGCATCTTGAATTTCTTCGGGAGCAAACCCCCTGTGAGCATGCACCACTTCTGGCCACAATTTCTTCCAGCAGGCATTCATTGTCTGCGACTTCATATCCACTAAGGCACTCTGAATGTTCGTCAGACAAGATGCAATTGTGTACTGACGCCAGTAGGCCTTCAATGTGAAGTTTGCATCAGCATCCATTGCTGCCACGATGCTTGCAAGAGAATTGCGCATGTACAGTGCCTTAAATGCGCGGATAACACCTTGATCCATTGGCTGGATAAGCGATGTGGTGTTTGGTGGCAAGAATTCGACTTGCACCCCATCATGTTCATGTTCCAGGTCATCATGGCCTCCCGCATTGTCCATTAGGAGAAGCACTTTGAAATTGAGTCCTTTGCCAGCCAAATAAACCTGCACCTGTGGGATGAAGCACTGATTAAACCAGTCCCGCGTGAGGGGTTTTGTAATCCATGCTTTAGGATTATGCATCCAGTACACTGGCAATGAATTCTTATTTCTGTTCTTGAGGGCTCTTGGATTTCGTGACCTATAGATTAGCCCTGGCTTCAGCAAAAAGCCTGCTGCATTCCCACACATGATCAAAGTCACCCGATCTTTCATGGCCTTAAAGCCAGGGGCTTTGGCTTCATCTTGCATCAAGAAAGTCCTTGAAGGCATCCTCTTCCAGAACAGGCCTGTTTCGTCCATGTTGAACACCTGTTCTGGAAGGTAGCCCCCTTCTGCAATTAGCTCTTTAAACGTGCCCTGGACAAAGTTTTCGGCTGCACCTGTATCTGCTGAGGCAGCTTCTCCGTGCAATGACACACTCTTCAGGCCATAGCGCCGTTGAAATTTCTCAAACCACCCTTTGCTTGCTGTGAATGTGGCTGGGGCTGAGGCTGAAGAAGCAGATGTTGACGGCTGGGGGTCTCCAGGGTCATCAGCGCCTTCATCTACAGAGAATGACAGGAAAGGGAGAGAGAAGTGACTTGAATGAAAGCATACAGTCCTTCCTTCCCTTCTCTCCTTCCCTCCTTCCTTCCCTCCTCCCTCCCTTCTCTCCTTCCCTCCTTCCTTCCTTCTCTCCTTCCTTCCCTCCTCCCTCCCTTCTCTCCTTCCCTCCCTTCTTCCCTTCTCTCCTTCCCTCCTCCCTCCCTTCTCTCCTTCCCTCCTCCCTCCCTTCTCTCCTTCCCTCCCCTCCTTCCCTCCTTCCTTCCCTCCTCCCTCCCTCCCTCCTTCCCTTCTCTCCTTCCCTCCTTCCTTAAAAAACACTTAAATACACTTATAAAAAACACCATTCCTTACCTCGGTCTACCCCATCTGCATCTGTGTGTTCAAGACGGTTGTACAATTGCTGTGCCTTGGTTCGGATAGTGTTCGTATCCAAAGCAATGCTCTTTTTTCGGCAGTCTTCTAGCCACACAGACAAACCAGCTTCCATCTTCATAAGGCGTTTGTTTCTAGGCGTCACTACTCTTTTGGCAGCCTTGTTGAATGATATCAGAGAAGTTTGCCTTATCTTCTTCTCATCTTTCTTAATGTATCGCACAGTCGATTCGTTGAGCCCATAATGGCGACCAACCTCTACATTAGAATGTCCCGCTTTCAGCATGTCCAACAGTTCAATCTTTTCCTTGATTGTCAACATCTTCCGGGTCTTTTTAGCATCGCCTCCACTCCGCATTGAACGTTTAGGTGCCATCTTCAAAGAAGATCCAAACAGATCCAAGGAACAGATCCCAGTCACAGATGCAAAGCACAGCAACTCCAAGGCAGATGGAAGACACAGATGCAAAGCACAGCAACTCCAAGGCAGATGGAAGACACAGATGCAAAGCACAGCAACTCCAAGGCAGATGGAAGACACAGATGCAAAGCACAGCAACTCCAAGGCAGATGGAAGACACAGATGCAAAGCACAGCAACTCCAAGGCAGATGGAAGACACAGATGCAAAGCACAGCAACTCCAAGGCAGATGGAAGACACAGATGCAAAGCACAGCAACTCCAAGGCAGATGGAAGACACAGATGCAAAGCACAGCAACTCCAAGGCAGATGGAAGACACAGATGCAAAGCACAGCAACTCCAAGGCAGATGGAAGACACAGATGCAAAGCACAGCAACTCCAAGGCACAGATGGAAGACACAGATGCAAAGCACAGCAACTCCAAGGCAGATGGAAGACACAGATGCAAAGCACAGCAACTCCAAGGCAGATGGAAGACACAGATGCAAAGCACAGCAACTCCAAGGCACAGATGGAAGACACAGCTCGAAGGAACGGCTCGAAGGAACTGCTCGAAGGAACTGCTCGAAGAAACGTCTGGAAGGAACGGCTCGAAGGCTCGAAGGAACGGCTGCAAAAACTTTTGCAAAAGTTGCAAAACTGATTGCAATTGCAAAGCTGATTGCAATTGCAAAGCTGATTGGCCGAGATTTCGGCCAATCAGCAATGACGCGTGACGTCATCGGGCGGGAAAAACCAAGCAGGTTTTTTAAAAAAAAAAAAAAAAATTTTCCGGAAAATCGCGATGTAGCGCTCGCGAGAATCGAGATGGTAACAATTGGTTTAAAATAGCGAAATAGCCCTTTCGCGATCTTTGAGGACGCGAAACTCGAGGGTTCACTGTAATGATAGAAAGTAAAAAGAAGAGAAGTAGATGGGAGGGAGAGAATATATATGATATAAGAGATAAGGAGAGAATATATATATATATATATATATATATATATATATATATATATATATATATATATATATATATATATAAAATAGATAGATAGATAGATAGATAGATAGATAGATAGATAGATAGATAGATAAGGAGAGAATATATATGATATATGAGATAAGGAAAGGCAATTGGACAGGGGACGATAGGCACATCAGTGCACTTATATACGCCCCTTACTGGCCTCTTAGGAACCTGGAGAGGTCAATCGTGGAGAGTCTATGGGAGAAGTGTTGGGGGTTGGGAGTTGACACTATTGAGTCCGGTAATGAGTTCCACGCTTCGACAACTCGATTGTTAAAGTCATATTTTTTACAGTCAAGTTTGGAGCAGTTAATATTAAGTCTGAATCTGTTGTGTGCTCTTGTGTTGTTGCAGTTGAAGCTGAAGTAGTCATTGACCGGAAGGACGTTGCAGCATATGATCTTGTAGGCAATACTTAAATCGTGTTTTAGGCGCCGCAGTTCTAAGCTTTCAAGACCCAGGATAGATAGTCTATTTTCATAGGGTATTCTGTTTCGAGTAGAGGAGT
This sequence comes from Erythrolamprus reginae, assembly GCF_031021105.1. Classification (NCBI taxonomy): domain Eukaryota; kingdom Metazoa; phylum Chordata; class Lepidosauria; order Squamata; family Dipsadidae; genus Erythrolamprus; species Erythrolamprus reginae. Next base: position 14,033,314 of record NC_091951.1, on the reverse strand, counting down.
GAAGGGCTCTTCTGGTGAAATATCTTTCGACGTTTTCTATAGTCTTGATGTCTAAGATGTGGTGTGGGTTCCAGAAGGATGAGCTGTACTCGAGAATGGGTCTGGCATAGGTTTTGTAGGCTCTAGTCAGTAGTGTGAGATTGCCAGAGCAGAAGCTACGTAGGATCAGGTTAACAACTCTGGAAGCCTTTTTGGCGATATTGTTGCAGTGGGCTTTAGCACTTAGGTCATTTGATATTAGTATTCCAAGGTATTTTACTGAGTGTGGGTTGGCTATGAGAATTTGTTTATTCAGTTTATAAAAGAGGTTTGGATTCTTTTTGCCGATGTGGAGGGTAGAGCATTTGTTGGTTGTTATTTGAAGTTGCCAGGTGTTAGACCAATCTGAAACAAAGTCAAGGTCTTTTTGGAGAGTGAGTGTGTTGTCAGTGGTGTTGAAAAGGTGTTGTGAGTGGTCCATGGCCAGCTCAGTTAGTCAGAGGTTTTGAGGAGAATGAACTGGGTCCGTCTTGATACCCTAGGCCAGTGTTTTTGCCAGCTGAGTCAGAGAGTGAGAGTGAGCGGGAACTGGAACCTGAGACACTTGGGGAACCACCAGAAGCTGTAGAAATACCAATGAGGGTAGTGATTGGCTCAGAGGAGGAAGGAGATATTGAGGACCAAGAGCCCTTGTTAGATGCCTATGTGAGAAGAACTAGAAGCAGGCAAGAACATTTGTATGGGAGACATTCTAGGAGATGAGTCTATGGACTGAAAATCTGGGCTGTATGACTCTAGGGCAGCGGTCCCCAAACTACGGCCCGGGGGGCCAGATGCGGCCTGCTGAGGCAATTTATACGGCCCATGGCAGCACATGAGATTTTACATGGAGCCGGGTGTTGGAGTTGGGGACAGGGCCAGCTAAAGTTTTTCTTTTTTTGAATGGTGAAGGTTTTTCTTATTCTGAATGTTGCGCGTGGGTATGCACTCCCCATCCCCTTGAGGGCTGGCAGGGGGATGGGGTGGAGAGGCCATAGAAACATAGAAACATAGAAGTCTGACAGCAGAAAAAGACCTCCTGGTCCATCTAGTCTGCCCTTATACTATTTTCTGTATTTTATCTTAGGATGGATATATGTTTATCCCAGGCATGTTTAAATTCAGTTACTGTGGATTTATCTACCACGTCTGCTGGAAGTTTGTTCCAAGGATCTACTACTCTTTCAGTAAAATAATATTTTCTCATGTTGCTTTTGATCTTTCCCCCAACTAACTTCAGATTGTGTCCCCTTGTTCTCGTTTTCACTTTCCTTTTAAAAACACTTCCCTCCTGGACCTTATTTAACCCTTTAACATATTTAAATATTTCGATCATGTCCCCCCTTTTCCTTCTGTCCTCCAGACTATACAGATTGAGTTCATTAAGTCTTTCCTGATACGTTTTATGCTTAAGACCTTCCACCATTCTTGTAGCCCATCCTTGGACCCATTCAATTTTGTCAATATCTTTTTGTAGATGAGGTCTCCAGAACCGAACACAGTATTCCAAATGTGGTCTCACCAGCATTCTATATAGCGGGATCATAATCTCCCTCTTCCTGCTTGTTATACCTCTAGCTATGCAGCCAAGCATCCTACTTGCTTTCCCTACCGCCTGACTGCACTGTTCACCCATTTTGAGACTGTCAGAAATCACTACCCCTATATCCTTTTCTTTTGAAGTATTTGCTAACACAGAACTGCCAATACAATACTCAGATTGAGGATTCCTTTTCCCCAAGTGCATTATTTTACATTTGGAAACATTAAACTGCAGTTTCCATTGCTTTGACCATTTATCCAGTAAAGCTAAATCATTTACCATATTACAGACCCCTCCAGGAATATCAACCCTATTGCACACTTTAGAGTCATCGGCAAATAGGCAAACCTTCCCTACCAAACCTTCCCCTATGTCACTCACAAACATATTAAAAAGAATAGGACCCAGAACAGACCCTTGTGGCACACCGCTTGTAACCTGACTCTGCTCAGAATACTCGCCGTTAACAATAACTCTCTGATGTCTATGCATCAGCCAGCTGCAAATCCATTGAACTATCCAGGGATTAAGTCCAATATTCACTAATTTATCTATCAGCTCTTTATGTGGAACCGTATCAAAGGCTTTGCTGAAGTCCAGGTAGGCAATATCCACGGCACCACCTTCATCCAACACCTTTGTGACATAGTCAAAGAAATCAATGAGATTAGTCTGACATGATTTGCCTTCAGTAAAGCCATGCTGATTTGGGTCCAATAAGTTATTGTTTTTTAGGTGCTGATTTATCCTCTTTTTGAGTAGAGTCTCCATCATTTTAACTACCACTGATGTCAAGCTAACTGGCCTGTAGTTACCAGCTTCTTCTCTACTGCCCTTCTTGTGGATAGGCTCAACACTGGCCATTCTCCAATCCTCAGGAACTTCTCCTGTTAACAAGGATTGGTTAAACAAATCAGTCAGGGGGGTAGCAATGACAGATCTGAGTTCTTTAAGAACTCTGGGGTGGATGCCATCTGGACCCATTGCCTTATTTATCTTTAATCGTTCAAGTTCTTCTAAGACATCGGCTTCTAATATCACTGGAGCTGAATCCGTACAGCTGGAAGCAATGCTATATCCCTCTATAGTATTATTTTGCAAGGTGTCTTTTGAGAAAACTGAACAGAAGTAGCTATTGAAATGGTCAGCGATCTCCTTATTCCCATTAATGCATGTATTATTCCCGGTACTAAGCTTCGTGATGCCGCAGTTTTTCTTCTTCTTATCACTAATATATCTGAAGAAGGTTTTATCCCCCTTCTTTACTGATTTGGCAATTTCTTCCTCTTTTGAGGCTTTAGCAGCATATATTATCTGTTTTGCCTCCTTCTGTCTCATTTTATACACCTCCCTATCAGCTATACTTCCAGACTCTTTATACCTCCTATAGGCAGCCTTTTTTTCATTGACTATAGCCCTTACATCATTGCTAAAACATAGCGGTTTCTTCTTCCTTTTACCTTTAGTTATTTGTCTTACATACAGTCCAGTGGCTTTTAAGATGGCCTTTTTTAATACAGTCCACTGGGTGCTCGCTCCTGCCATTTTATCCCTCCCCTTTAATTCATTATCTAAATATTCCCCCATTACATTAAAATTTGTTTTTCTGAAATCCAATACTTTGGTTGCATTATAGGATTGCTCACAATGAGTTTTTACATCAAACCACAAACATAGATGGTCACTGCAACCTAAATTTTCTCCCACCTTGACCTCTGAAACCCAATTCCCATTCGTAAAAACTAAATCTAGAATATTCTCCCCTCTAGTTGGTGTCTTAACCAACTGTGCCAGAACTGCTCCTGTAAAGGCCTCTACTATATTCTTACTTTTGCATGTAAGGGCACTGGGGATATTCCAGTCAACATCAGGCATGTTGAAATCACCCATAACCACAATATCTCCCTTTAGTGCCATTTGGGTAATTTCATCCACCATCTTGTTGTCATATTCCTCAGATTGCCCTGGAGGCCTATAGATCACCCCAATTCTAATGACAGAACCTTCTTTATTTTGCGTGCAAATCCAGAGAGTCTCCAGATCTTGACATGTATTTTGAATTAGTGTTGTTTTTAGACTTTCTTTAACATAAATGGCTACTCCACCTCCCCTTCTCTCTATTCTATCCTTCCTATACAGTGTATATCCTGGTATGGATATTTCCCATTCATTAGAATCCTTAAACCATGTCTCAGTTATGGCAACCAGATCCAAATTATCTCTAGATATTATGGCCATTAACTCACAGAGCTTGTTGCTCAAGCTTCGAGCATTCGTGCACATTACCCGAACAACATTATTTTCATTATTAGTTTGCCCCTTATCATCCACAACTACATCTATTTTATTTTCAGCTCGCTTTTCATAAGCTTCCAAAAACTGATTCATCCTCATTGGTCGGGGACCGAAATCACCCACATCAGTTACATCTCTGTCCCCTTTACCTAGTTTAAATGCCTGTCCAAGAAAGTTCTGAATTCCTCACCGAGCACCTGGGTACCTCTGTATGATGGATGCAAACCATCCCTCTTAAACAACTCCCTATTAGACCACCTACTGACATCATGACTTACATAGCCAAAACCTTCAGCTTTACACCACTGCCTTAACCATACATTAAACTCTCTGATACACGTTGTTTTATCCTCTTGGCCACTAACCGGTAACACCTCTGAGAAAGTCACAACCGAGAGGCTCGGCACCCACCCATTCATGGCAGGTGGGGGCGGCCGCGGCTCCCTTTCCTTCTCCCACCTATATCTACCACCGGTAGCCGTCACTGCAGGTTCCTCGGGCGGGAGCTGCCACTCCCTCTGGGCAGCCCAGCCGGGCAACCATAGAAAGTGCAGAGATTATTGTGAGAGGGACAGAGGGAAAGAAAGAAAGAGAGAGAAAGAGATAGAAAGAGAGAGAAAACAAGAGAAAGAGTGAGAGAGAAAGAAAGCAAGAGAGAGAGGGACAGAGAGAGAGAGAGAGAGAAAGCGAGAGATAGAGAGGGAGAGAGGGAGAGGGAGAGATAGAGTGAGTGAGAGAGAGGAAGAAATCAAGAGAGAGAAAGAGGGACAGAGAAAGAAAGCAAGAGAGAGAGAGAGAGAGAAAGAAAGAGGGAGAGATAGAGAGAGAGATAAAGGAAGAGGGAGAGATAGAAAGAGAATGAGTGAGAGAGAAAGAAAGAGAGAGAGAGAAAGAGGGACAGAGAGAGAGAGAAAGAAAGGAATAGGGAGGGAGAGATGCAAAGAAAGTGAGTGAGAGAGAGAGAAAGAAAGTGAGAGAGTGAGAGAGAAAGAGAGAGAAAAGGAGAGGAAGGAAGAGAGAAAGAAAGAAAAAACTCCTCCCTCAAGGCAGCGGCATTAAGAAAACCGCAGAGGTTTTTTTATAGTCTGGCCCTCCAAGAGTCTGAGGGACAGTGAACTGGCCCCCTGTGTAAAAAGTTTGGGGACCCCTGCTCTAGGGCCTAGTTACCCACTCCCAGTCAGTATTTAAGGGAGGTGTTCTGGTGTTCTGTCCAGGGCTTTTTAGATTGAAACAAACAGCTAAAATCCACGATTTAAGCTTTGAATAACACAGAACAGCAGGAAACATGTCTAGAAAGTTTAATTGATTTATTATTGATTTCTAATGACGTAGGTTCTGCAAATTACACAAGAAATCATTCAGGTTCCACGACTGCTTCCAATTTTAAAAATATCACTGGTTTAACAAAATGTTTTTCTTTCCTTCTTTCTGTAGAGATTTTAAGCAATACTTCTCAGAAAATGCTGCTGGAACAAATGTTATCCCAGGAAACTTTGAATGGTGAAAGTACAGAATTTTTTAAAAAAAATATTGCTATTTTTTTATTTACTCAGATACAGAAAAATGCATCAAGTGTCCAGATGAAAAATATCCAAATGAGGACCGAATCCTGTGTATCCCCAAAGTTATATCATTCCTTTCTTATGAAGAACATTTGGGAATCATTCTGATCTGCTTTGCCCTATTCTTGTTCTTAGCCACAGGCCTTGTTTTAATCATATTCATTAAACATCAGGAAACCCCCATTGTGAAAGCCAACAACCGAGACCTCTCTTACATCCTCCTGGTCTCCCTCCTGCTTTGCTTCTTGTCGCCTTTTCTCTTCATTGGTCAACCAAGGAAAATCACTTGCCTTTTCCGACAAACAGCTTGCAGCATAATCTTCTCAGTTGCCATTTCTTCTCTCTTGGCCAAAACCATCACAGTGGTGCTGGCTTTCCTGGCCACTAAACCAGGAAACCGAGTAAATAGATGGTTGGGGAAGAGCTTGGCCAACTCCATCATCCTTTCTTGTTCTAGTGTCCAAATTATGATTTGCTCCATCTGGTTGGGAATATCTCCTCCCTTCCGTGATTCAGACTTTCACTCCCAGCCTGGGGAGATCATCCTGCAATGCAATGAAGGCTCTGTTTTCATGTTCTACATCACTCTCAGCTATATGGGCTTCCTAGCTGCCATCTGCTTCACAGTGGCTTTTGTGGCCAGGAATCTCCCTGGAGCCTTCAATGAAGCCAAGCTGATCACTTTCAGCATGCTGGTCTTCTGCAGTGTCTGGGTTTCATTCCTACCCACCTACCTGAGCACCAAGGGGAAATACATGGTGGCTGTCCAGGTCTTCTCAATCTTGGCCTCCAGTGCTGGTCTGCTTGTCTGCGTCTTCATTCCCAAGTGCTACATTATAATTCTGAGGCCAGACTTGAATACAAAGGAGCATCTTACAACCAGAAAAATTGTATAACTGTGAGTTATAGGAATTTCCACTCTCTACGCAATGAACTGGGACAACAATTTTGAGCTGAAATAATCCAAAGGCTTCATTTTTTTGATGGTAGAGTTATTTGGAAGAGACTTTATTTATTTTATTTATTTATTTATTACTTATTTATTTATTTATTATTTATTACTTTATTTATTTTATTTATTTATTACTTAGATTTGTATGCCGCCCCTCTCCGAAGACTCGGGGCGGCTTTGGAGGTCTTCTAGTCCAACTGTCAAACTTTTTACTAACTCTGCACTTCTATTTCTACTAGTTTTTTCTCATCATTCCTATCACCCTTTTCCTCCCACTTAGGACTGTATGACTGTAACTTGTTGCTTGTATCCTAAGATTGTTATTAATATTGCTTGTTCTTCATTGCTCATTTGAACCCTATGACAATCATTAAGTGTTGTACCACATGATTCTTGACAAATCTATATTTTCTTTTATGTACACTGAGAGCATATGTACCAAGACAAATTCCTTGTGTGTCCAATCACACTTGGCCAATAAAGAATTATTCTATTCTATTCTATTCAATGTATAGAACATTATATTCTTTACAATGCCATTAATGGTCTAGGACTAGATCAACTACTTACTGACAACACTAGACTTAACAATTGTCTTGACCTCATCTTCTGCAATAGTCTTCAGTCAATTTACAGACTACAAATAAAAGAACCCATTTCTAACAGTGACTAATGCATGATTGACTTTTACCTAAATATTCACCCTCACAAAAACCATTTTAAAGAAAGGATAATCGACTATAACTTCAAAAAGGCCAACTACAACCTCATCGAAGCCTACCTCGCACTTCTTGACTGGCACAAAATTTTCTCTGACTGCATCAATACTGAAGACTACTAAAACATGTTTTTACTTGAAATCCAAAGAGTCATCAAATTATATGTACCATTAATATTCACCAAAACTAAGAAAAACAAATTACCCATAAAAATAAGGAAGCTCCAATCCCCCCCAAAAATTCTTTGGCGCAAAAATAAAGCAGGCTACGTTTCAAACTTTAAAAGCCACTACACAAATGTGTGTCACCAAATAAAGACTGAATGTACCAATTATCTCATCCAAGAAGAAAACCTTCTATGCACAAAGTCTACTCATGCCTTCTACAACTTTGTTAACAATAAACTCAAAGGCTCTAGATCCATCCCACCCCTTAAAGGACCAAACAACATAGACCATAATGATGAATCAGTCAAAGCCAGCCCCTTTAACACCTTCTTCAGCTCAGTCTTTGTTAACAACAATGGCTCATGCCCAACATTTCCTAGCCACACCACAAATAACCTCAATGATCTTATACAAATTGATTTTACAGAAGATAACATTAGAAAGACATTACACAACCTAAAACCATATTTGTCTATTGGACCAGATGGACTATGTGCATACATCTTTAAAAAAGCTCTCCTCCACTTTGGCTGAAACTCTAAGCATAGTTTTTTAATAAATCTTTCAGTACTAGCTCCCTACCCACACTATGGTCACTTGCTACAGTCATCCCTATCTTCAAAAAAGGAGATCCAAGCAACATTGAAAATTACAGACCTATCTCTTTGTGTTGTGTCACCTGCAGAGTCAGGGAATCAATCATAAACCAATCCATTACACTCCATCTTGAAGCTAATAGCCCACTTTCCAATAAACAATTTGGTTTCAGGGGAAAAAAAATCTGTAATCTACAACTCTTAAACTGTAAAAACATTTGGACCACTCAACTTGACCAAGATAATTCAATTGACTTTTGCAAAGCCTTTGACTCAGTTGTTCACGACAAACTTCTTCTGAAACTTAAATCCTATGGCATCTCTAGACTACTACACAATTGGTTAACAGTATTCCTATCTAATAGACAACAAGTGGTCAAAATAGGAAGTGCCACTTCTCTTCCTGCTCCTGTCAACATTGGTGTCCCTCAAGGCAGTGTTTTAGGACCAACACTATTCATACTATACAAAAATGATCTTTGTGATCGCATTACTAGCAATTGCATTCTCTTTGCAGATGATGTTAAACTATTTAATACCACCAACAATACTGCTACCCTTCAAAAAGATCTTGATCACATAGCTGAATAGTCTAAAACTCGGCAGCTTCAAATCTCCACTATTAAATGCTCTGTCTTACACATTGGTAAAAAGAATCAGAATACTAAATATAAACTTGAGAAATGTTGGAGAAAGACAGAACTGAATCTGACCAAACACTTGTAAAAGTTCATATTAAGATTTACAAAGTGGCAATCAGGTTGACAAGATGTGCTTACAATGTCAGCCTGATTGCGTCTGTGGAATCCTACCTGGCCGCCTCCCCCTTCTCAACCAGGAGGCAGTTGGGGAGCCCTTGCAGGGTAGTGCTGAGGCCTTTAACAAGTTTTTTGCAGATAAAATCACTCAGATCCGGACTGATCTTGACTCCAATTGGAGTGCAGAGTCAGCTGACAATGAGTCAGTCGAGGTACCTCGTCAGGGGCTCGTTTCGGTCCACCTGTTTGGAGAGAGTTTGACCTGGTGAAACCTGATGCAGTGGACCATGCCATTGGAGCTGTGAGTTCCGCCACCTGTTTGTTGGACCCGTGCCCCTCCTGGCTGGTTTTGGCCAGCAGGGAAATGACATGGAGCTGGAGCTGGATCCAACTTGTACGCCCCCTCCTCAAGAAGCCTTCCCTGGACCCGACTGAATTTAAAAACTATCGTCCTGTCTCCAACCTTCTCTTTATGGGGAAGGTTGTTGAGAAGGTGGTGTTACTCCAGATCCAGTGGTCCTTGGAAGAAGCTGGTTATCTAGGCCCTCGGGAGTCAGGATTCAGACCTGACTACAGTACAGAAACTGTTTTGGTCGCATTGATGGATGATCTCTGGTGGGCCCGGGACAGGGATTTATCCTCTGTCCTGGTGCTTCTTGACCTCTCAGTGGCTTTCAATACCATCAACTATGGTATCCTACTGTGCCAACTGGAGGGGTTGGGAGGGGGAGGCACCGTTCTATGGTGGTTCTCCTCCTACCTCTCTGGTTGGTCACAGTTGGTGTTAGCAGGGGGTCAGAGCTTGACTCCTAGGTCCCTACCTTGTGGGGTTCCTTAGGGGGTCAGTCCTCTCCCCTCTGCTGTTTAATATCTACATGAAACCATTTGGTGAGATCATCCAAGGACATGGGGTGAGCTACCATCAGTACGCTGAAGACACTCAGCTGTACATCTCCAACCCATGTCCACTCAGCGAAGCAGTGGAAGTTATGTGCTGGTGTCCAGAGACTTTCAGGGTCTGGATGGGTGCCAACAGATTCAGACTCAATCCAGGCAAGACGGAATGGCTGTGAGTACTGCCTCCAAAGGACATGTCCATCTGTCCATCCATTACCCTGGGGGGGAATTATTGACCCCCTCAGAGAGAGTTCACAATTTGGGCATCCTTCTTGATCCACAGCTAGCTTTAGGGCACCATCTTTCGGCTGTGGCAAGGGGGGGCGTTTACCCGGGTCTGCCTGGTGCACCAGTTGCAGCCCTATTTGGACAGGGAGTCTTTGCTCACTGTCACTCATGCCCTTATTACCTCAAGGTTCGACTACTGCAATGCTCTCTAAATGGGGCTACCTTTGAAGAGTGTTCTGAAACTTCAGATCATCCAAGATGCAGCCGTGCGAGCGGTATTCGGCCTTCCAAGACATGCCCATATCTCATCATCACTCCACGGACTGCATTGGCTTCTGATCTGTTTCCAGACACAATTCAAAGTGTTGGTTATGACCTATAAAGCCCTGCATGGCATAGGACCGGACTACCTCTGAGACCGCCTTCTGCCACATGAATCCCAGCAACCGGTGAGGTCCCACAGAGTTGGTCTTCTTAGGGTCCCATTGACCAAGGTTAGCTGGCAGGACCTAGAGGAAGAGACGTCTCTGTGGGGGAGCCGGCCCTTTGGAATCAGCTCTGCCCGGAGATTTGCACTGCTCCCACCCTCCTTGCTGCCAGGCCTGGGAGTTTTAGATCTTCCCCCTGACCATTGAATGTTTCTTAGTATGATTGTCAAATGAATTGTTAATGATAGTTTTTTAAATAAGAATTTTAAGGATTGTTTTTAATGTATTATTAATTGGATTGTTTATTAGTTTTTTGTATATGCTGTGAGCCGCTCCGAGTCCTCGGAGAGGGGTGGCATACAAATCCAATTAAACCTTAAATTAAACCTAAATGTGGACTCAGCACAGAGAGTAAAGGGAGTTTGGGGCCAACAGTTGCTTGAACTAGGGACTTCACATAAGTACCCTACACCATTTATCTCCTGTCTAGTATGTTTGTGTGTGAATGAGATTCCCCCTTTATGCTGTGCACAGATTTTATGAGATGTCAGCTTCAGCTGTGGCCAACTTTTTATCAGGTGCTAACCAATAAATTGTAGGTATTAAGGAAGACTGATATCCCAAATATATTTTTTTTCAAAAGGATGTGTGTGTTTTTGTTTCTTTTCTTTGAAGACATTTCAGTTCTTGTCCAAGAAATGTCCTCAGTTCTGACTGAGTGGGGATGGGGTGCGGTGGGGTGGAGTGGGCAGATTTATATTCTGGCAGCCATTTGGTTGTTAGCATTCTGAAGGTCAATCATTAAAACATAGAAACATAGATTGACAGCAGAAAAAGACCTCATGGTCCATCTAGTGTGCTCTTATACTATTTCCTGTATTTTATCTTGGGATGGATATATGTTTATCCCAGGCATGTTTAAATTCAGTTGCTGTGGATTTACCAACCACATCTTCTGGAAGTTTGTTCCAAACATCTACTACTCTTTCAGTAAAATAATATTTTCTCACATTACTTCTCATCTTTTCCCCAACTAACCTCAGATTGTCTCCCCCCCCCTTGTTCTTGCGCTCACTTTCCTATTAAAAACACTACCTTCCTGAACCTTTAACATATTTAAATGTTTTGATCATGTCCCACATTTCCCTTCTGTCCTCCAGGCTATACAGATTGAGTTCATTAAGTCTTTCCTGATAGGTTTTATGCTTAAGACCTTCCACCATTCTTTTAGCCCGTCTTTGGACCCATTCAATTTTGTCAATAACTTTTGGTAGGTGAGGTCTCCAGAACTGAACACAGTATTTCAAATGTGGTCTCACCAGTGCTCTATACAGCGGGATCACAATCTCCCTCTTCCTGCTTGTTATACTTCTAGCTATGCAGCCAAGCATTCTACTTGCTTTCCCTACCACCTGACTGCACTGTTCACCCATTTTGAGACTGTCAGAAATCACTATCCCTAAATCCTTCTCTTCTGAAATTTTTGCTAACACAGAACTACCAACACAATACTCAGATTCAGGATTCCTTTTCCCCAAGTGCATTATTTTACATTTGGAAAAATTTAATTGCAGTTTCCATTGCTTTGACCATTTATCTAGTAAAGTTAAATCGTTTGCCATATTACAGACGCCACCAGGAATATCAACCCTATTGCACACTTTAGAGTCATCAGCAAATAGGCAAACATTCCCCTATGTCACCCACAAATATATTAAAAGGTTTAGTTCTCTAAGAATTATCTGTTAGTGAGTGTCCCTGATGATTGACATGGACCTTGATCATAATGTTGTCCATTAGGATCAGGACATGGGTGATAGCCATTTTGCATTGGAAATGGTTAGAGCTAATGACATGGCTTGCAGCTCTAACCAATTGAGCGATCACTTGACTTCAGCCTCTGACAAAAGACCCTGAGCAATCTGTCCCTGAGCAATCTGGCCCCTCCCGATGAGCCTGGCATCCATTGTGATGGTAGTTCTAGGAGGTTCCCTAACGAGGAAGCCCCTGGATATGGGCGATGTCTGCCACCAATAGAGGGATCAATGTATTTGCAGTGGAACCAGGAACCATATAGAGTGATGTTTTGTGGCTCAACTTCTGGAAAGGTAAAAGGAACCATTGAAGTTCGCTAAAATGAAGGCATGCCGAAGGTGTGATAGAGATGCATGAAAATCATTTCCCTGAAGAGAGTGGACAAAAGTGACAGAGGGACCCTGCATCCCTGTTGGACTTCATATGCTAGCCCCCTACTCCAATCTTGCCTCTCCTGGGAAAGAAAAACCCTACACTATAGGGAATTAATAATGATTCCCAAATGAACAATGGAGGTATCCAAAGGTGGCTTTTCTCTAGGTTAATTGAGAAGTCATGGTGTTGATAGTTACCTGGAGATATCACCCAGATAACACTGGACATACACACGTAAGGTCTTCAGGTGAGCCGTGAGGGCCTCCAGGTCTTGGTGAATACCCTGGGTGTGGATAATAGCCCAAAGAGTAGGGCCCAATATTGGAAATGCTTACCTGCATAACAAAACTGAAGATATTTCTGATGATGATGGGAAATCGGAATGTGCAGTTAGGCTTCCACCAGATCTAGAGAGGCCATGAAGTCTCCCTGGTGGATACAAGCAGGATTGAAAGTAGGGGATGCATCTTGAACTTTCAATACTTAATGTATGCATTCAGATGCTTTAAATCCGGAGTCGCCCTCCATCCCCCCAAGGTTTTGGGGACCACAACAAGAATAGAATAAAACCTGTCCTTATTAGTCCAGAGTACCTACTGGATGGCTCAAATATCCAGCAGGTACTGTATAGCCTTATCCATGAGAGCTTTTTTGGAAGATGGAACAACAAACAAAAAACCTTGAGGAAACGGAGAGAAATTCTGGAGAGAGACCAAAATCTATGGTTTCCAGGACCCAGGAATCCTGGGTTGCCTCTTCTCAGATTGGGGCAAACTGGGCTAGATGACTCCCAACGGGAGCATCATGACCATTACCGCTTAGCTCACCTGAGGCCACTTGGTGGTTATCTGTGCCCTCAAGCAAAAAGCCAGCACTAACACATTAGTTTCTATATGGTATTGCACACTTCTTTATTACTTTTCGTAACCTCTAGAGAAGAATCAGCCTCTTTTAAGAAAGTATGCTGCAAATTAACAAAAAGTAAAACTGTAATGAACATGCTATTTTAAAGTAACCTATTTGGTTGTGTATAAAATGATTGTGAAATTATAGGAAGACCTCCCTCACCTATGCCATCTTTATTATGTTTTTCCTTGAGTGTCAATGAACTCAGACCCACCAAATAATTTGAGAATACTGACATTCCATCTTTGTCATTTATAAGCAAGATCAAATCTGAATACCTGTGATCAGCAAGATTTAGATTGTAAATCTCATTGCTGGCACCAATTTCTCTAGGAACAAATATAGGAAACACCCACCCACCCAAAAAAAATCCTTATTCACTGCAGATTATTTATTCAGTGTACACTGGAGGAATTTTCTTCCAAGAAAATAGTGGGAGGGAATACAAGAGATGAAAGGATGCATTCATATATCTACATTTCAGGAAAATAATAGTACATGCCCATATTTAACATATGATGTAACAATGATTATTCATAATCCATTTATTGTTACTACCTTTAAGTAATAGTTATTCTCTAAATAAAAAGAAATATCAGTTGCCTATACCACAGCAGTTTTATTAAAGTGTTTTGAGAAACAACTGTGTCATGGTTTCCACTAAATTCCCAACTTGTTAAAATCCACCCACTACTCTAGGAACTTGCATTCCTCACGATTTATTTATTTATTGGATTTATATGCCGCCCCTCTCTGAGGACTTTATCCTATCTTCCAGTTACCCTTTAACACTCAGAAGCAAAACTGTTGGCGTAGTCATCCATGGAGAAGATCTTGGACCATTTTCTGTTGGAACATGTTGAGAATTGACATTCCCATGTCTCACATTTCAACATTTCTTCTAGATGTAAGCTTTTCCTTCATATTCAGATCTGGCCTCAGAAGAATAATGAAGCATTTTGGGAAGAAAACACAGCCCAGGAGACCAGCACTAGAGCACAACATGGAGAAGACTTGAACGACCACCATGTATTTCCCTTTAATGCTGAGATAGGTAGGCACAAAAGTCACCCAGACACTGCAGAAAACCAGCATACTGAAGGTGATCAGTTTGGCTTCATTGAAAGCCCCAGGGAGATTCCTGGCCAGGAAAGCCACCAGAAAGCAAATTGCAGCCAAGGTGCCCATGTAGCTGAGAGTAATGTAGAACATGCCAGAAGCTCCTTCATTGCATTGCAGGATGATCTCTCCAGGCTGAGAGTGGAAGTCAGAGTCAGGGAATGGGGGAGAAATCCCCATCCAGATGGAGCAGATGATAATTTGGACAGTGGAACAAGAAAGGACAATGGAATTGGTCAAGCTCTTCCCCAACCACATCTTCACTCGGTTTCCTGGTTTTGTGGCTTGGAAAGCCAGGAGCACCATGATTGTTTTGGCCAAGAGAGAAGAAATGGCAACTGAGAAGATGATGCTGAACATCACTTGTTGTAGTAGACAGGTGTCTTTCCTTGGTTGACCAATGAACAGAAAAGAAGACAAGAAGCAAAGTAGGAGGGAGACCAGGAGGATGAAAGAGAGGTCCCGGTTGTTGGCTCTGACCATGGGTGTTTCTCGGTATTTAATAAATATGATTAATACAAGCAATGTGGTTAGGAACAAGAGAAGGGCAAATGATAGGAGGAGGACGCCCAAATGTTCTTCATAAGACAAGAATGTTATAACTTTGGGGATACATTGAACTCGATCCTCACTTGGATATTTATCATCTGGACACTTGGTGCATTTTTCTGTATCTGAGAAAACCCAGAAGAAACGTTTCGTTAGTAACCTATCCTTTCAATCTTATGAAATATCTTTTTTTGGGATGACAATTGATACCAGGAGCATTTTCCAGAATAGGCATCTCCAGAAAATGACATAAAAAATATTTTCTAAAAAAAAATAGCAAAATTTCTAATACTCTATATGCAATATGTGGGAAGCTAAATAGTCAATCTTGCTTTGGTGAAATTCACATTTGACAGTTTGGCATACAGTTCATCCACCCTGAATTTCTTCAAGACTGATCGCACCAGTTTCACGTGTTTGTGCATTGTCTCTGAGTAGATGAGAATATCATCCAAATAAATCAAAACCCTCTTGTAAAGGTGCTCATGGAAGACTTTGTTGATCAGTTACATATATATTGCTGGTGCCCTCTGTAGACTGAAGTAGAGCACCCAAAATTGGAGACTACCCAGGAGGCAGTTGAAAGCAATTTTGTGTATTCAGTCCCCAATCTCCTCTCCTGAGTCAGGATTTTCATCCTGGTTCTAGCATTATGTTCAGCCAGGGGCTCATCAAAATGCAGCCAGAATGCAGCCATAAAGCATAATAATTCCTCATCACTGAGGAATCATCATTATGGAGGCCCACCATCCACTCAGCCATGATACCTTCTAGGGCCATGGTAATGCATCACACTTTTGTTGTAGGGAAATCGTCCCTATATTCTTGCATGTGATTCTGCACCTGGGTCAGGAAAAATCCCAAAGCCTTGGGATTCCCATTTGTATTTTACTCCCACTAGAGAAAACATCGGAATTTGACACCTCCCGAGAAGCATCCCCCTTGCAGGGTGGGCCTGGGCAGACACCACTGCTGATGTCTCTGCTGCCCCTGCTGGGCCTAGCTCGGTTCCCAAGGGCACTTCTGTGATAGCTGAGGCCCTTCCTCCTCCCCAAATTCTTCAGCTCCCCTCCCAACTGGCAGTGCATACTTTTCACAACTTCTCTGATCTGGCCTGCTGGTTTTCTCAGTGATGCCATACTTTTTTAAGTACTGTGCATGCACAGGCACACAAAATGCCCATGCCCATGCAGGGTGTCCCTCAGCAAATTGGCAGTAGCAAAATCTGGAACCCACCCCTACTCTAGATGAATCCACTTACATAAACCTGCACTTTTCCTTGGTGTCACTCACCTTCCTGAGTGGAAATGGTCCCCTCTGGACAAGGAACACAATCGTAGCAGCAAATTGGCTCTCCTTCTCGCTTTCGTTTGACAAATCCAGGACGACAATTTTCCACACATTTGGATTGAGGCCAAGCCTAAGAAGACAAATCAGGAATGCCACAAAAATGTTTCTGCACTAAGTATCCATGGAAAATGGAGATAGATATGAAGTAGACTTTGTGGGCTTCACTTGGAGAAATATCAACTCTAACCCTAACCTCTAACTATTCATGATCATATGCAGAGTCATAATCATATGCACAGAAGACCATCAAAGATGATTAGGGATTGGAGATACATGAAGAACATTTGCAGGGACTACATATACCTAGTCTAGTGAAGAGAAGGATCAGATGAGATATGATATCAGTGTTCTAATATCTATGGGGCTGCTGCAAAGAAGATGGAGTTAACCCAGTGTTTCCCAACCTTGGCAACTTGAAGATATCTGGACTTCAACTCCCAGAATACCCCAGCCAGCGAATACTGGGACATGTACACAAGCACATTGGCAATCTGAAGCTGCACGCAGAAGCTCACAAGTAGCAGTGGTAAGTCGCAACCGCTGCCTGCTTGCATCCAGCCAACACATTTCAAAACATTATCACTATACAAGATGTAGATTTGTGTGTTATTATATCAATGGCAAAACTTGCATAAGCATATGCAATTAATACCAGTTCTGACCCCAGTTCCAAATACAGCTAATAATATTGTATGTTTCAAATATGTAAGCATTCGCTTAGGTGCTTGCCAACATAGAAACATAGAAATATAGAAACATAGAAGATTGATAGCAGAAAAAGACCACATGGTCCATCTAGTCTGCCCTTATACTATTTTCTGTATTTTATCTTAGGATGGATCTATGTTTATCCTAGGCAGGTTTAAATTCAGTTACTGTGGATTTACCAACCACATCTGCTGGAAGTTTGTTCTAAGCATCTACTACTCTTTCAGTAAAATAATATTTTCTCACGTTACTTCTAATCTTTCCCCCAACTAACCTCAGATTTTACCCCCTTGTTCTTGTGTTCACTTTCCTATTTAAAACACTTATCTCCTGAACCTTATTTAACCCTTTAACATATTTAAATGTTTTGAACATGTCCCCCCTTTCCCTTCTGTCCTCCAGGCTATACAGATTGAGTTCATTAAGTCTTTCCTGATATGTTTTATGCTTAAGACCTTCCACCATTCTTGTAGCCCATCTTTGGACCCGTTCAATTTTATCAATATCTTTTTGTAGATGAAATCTCCAGAACTGAACACAATATTCCAAATGTGGTCTCACCAGTGCTATATACAACGGGATCACAATCTCCCTCTTCCTGCTTGTTATACCTCTAGCCATGAAGCCAAACATCCTACTTGCTTTCCCTACCGCCTGACTGCACTGTTCACCCATTTTGAGACTGTCAGAAATCACTACCCCTAATTCCTTCTCTTCTGAAGTTTTTTGCTAACACAGAACTGCAAATACATGTTGTAAGCCACCCTTAGTCTAAGGATAAGGGCGGCATAAAAATGAAATAAAGAAATAAAGAAATAAAGAAATAAAGAAATAAAGAAATAAAGAAATAAAGAAATAAAGAAATAAAGAAATAAAGAAATAAAGAAATAAAGAAATAAAGAAATAAAGAAATAAAGAAATAAAGAAATAAAGAAATAAAGAAATAAAGAAATAAAGAAATAAAGAAATAAAGAAATAAAGAAATAAAGAAATAAAGAAATAAAGAAATAAAGAAATAAAGAAATAAAGAAATAAAGAAATAAAGAAATAAAGAAATAAAGAAATAAAGAAATAAAGAAATAAAGAAATAACGAAATAAAGAAATAAAGAAATAAAATGCAATGCAATGCAATACAATACTCAGATTGAATATTCCTTTTGCCCAAGTGCATTATTTTACATTTGAGAACATTAAACTGCAGTTTCTATTGTTTTGGCCACTTATCTATTAAAGCTAAATCATTTGCCATATTACAGATGCCCCCAGGAATATCAACCCTACTGCACACTTTAGAGCAGGGGTCCCCAAACCTTTTACACAGGGGGCCAGTTCACTGTCCCTTAGACTGTTGGAGGGCCGGAGTATTAAAAAAAAACCTATAACAAAGTAAAATACCAATAGAAAAATAATGCATCAATTAATATATTTCCATAAATTATACTTTTCTATAATTTCATTCAATATTTCCAAGCTACATTAATTTTCTGGCACTTAGCATTTACTATTATTAACTTTCATCAATCTTCTACATTTCCAACTATATTTTAAATTCATAATGCAAACTCATAAAATCATACAGTACAAATCATAAACCCCTTGTTTATCATATGTATCTTCCATTAATTTTACCTATGTAATTCTATATGGTTCTAAAATTCTAATCCAATTTTACAAATTAATCCATCCTAATATTAAACAACACCTAAATATATCTTTTACTAATATTCCATAGTCAATCCATATTTAATAATCAATCATCCCTCTTCAATTTTCTACCGCTGTTCTCATTTCTGGGTACCTCTCCTGTCTCTCCCCCTTTTCTCTCTCATTTGTCTCTCATTTCTCCCTCTTCCTCCCTTTTTCTCTCACTCCTTCCCTCTCTCACTTCTCCTCTCTTTTTCCATCCCTGTCTTCTACCCACGTGTGTGTGTGTGTGTGTGTGTGTGTGTGTGTGTGTGTGTGAACCCTTGAACCATTTTCAAAAACAGGTGAGGGCTGGGTGGTTTTTTCTGTTATTATTTGGGTGCTTTTTACCATATGCTTAAATCAAGCATCACTTATCTCTCTTTCTCTTCCTTCCTTCCTTCCCTCCCTCCCTCCCCTCCCTTTCTCTCTCCCTCTTTCTTCCCCCTCTTTCTCTCTCTCTTCCTCCCTCCCTCCCTTTCTCGACACAGCAGAGCCGTTCACTTTCCCTCCTGGCAGGAAGGGTCAAAGACGCGTCTCTCTTGCCTCCGGCTTGCAAGGGGGGCTGCTGTGGCGGTGGCTAAACCACCAGAGGGCTCCCTCCACAGGTGGTGCTGCCTTGGCAGCTCGTTAGCTTTCAAAGGAAACTGAGCATGCACATTCACCTATTGCCCATCTCCACTTCTCTTGCTCCCCAGCCGAAAAGGCACAAAGGGGGGAGAGGAGGAAAGACTTCCCTGGCGTCCGTCCCCTCCCCGCCACCCTTTGCACCGAAACACCCCCTTCCTCCAATCAAGAGGCTGCAGTGGGGTCTGGCCAGGAGCGAGAGGTCAATAGGAGCATCCCTGGGAAGGGGGTCTCACCAGAGGGCAGGCAACTGTGGAAGGGAGGGAGAGGGTCTTTCAAGGAGGGGTGGGGGCTTCCTATTTCCTCCAAGCCGCAATCACAGCCAGCGTGGGAATTTCTTTCCTTTGGGTCTTCTTTCCCACTTGGTGCCAGGAACATTTGGATGCTCTTCGGGAACCACAGGAAGGAACCCCACCTTTAAAAGGGGTCTCCCCAGTGTCACCAAGCAAAGGGTGGGTGGGCCCTGTCTCCCCTCCATCCAACCCAGGATTTCCCTCCAGGAAAGAAGCTGCTGGCGGCATTGCTGGGGGTTCCCTGCAGGGGGCTGGTGGGGGGTGTTTTGGGGCCCCTCCCAGGAGGGAGAGAGATACAAGCCTCCCGCCTCCTGGTTTTTTGTGTGTTTCTCTATCTGGGAATCCCGTGTTTTTAAGATGAAGGCATGGGTGGGATATTGTTGCTGTTGTGGTTGCACGTTGCATGCGGGTGAAGGAGACCAGTGGAGGGGGAGGGGGAGGAAGGGGAGGGACATCCCTGAGTGTGCCAACACCACGACCGAAATCCTTCCCTCTTTTTTTTCTCTTTCTCTGTGTGCATTTGTTGCAGCTGGATAAATGGCCTCAGCTGGCCATATGCGTCCTGTGGGTCATAGTTGGGAAACCACTGCTTTAGAGTCATCAGCAAATAGGCAAACCTTCCTTACCAAACCTTCCCCTATGTCACTCTCAAAGATATTTTTAAAAAAGAGAACCCAGAACAGACCCTTGTGGCACACCGCTTGTAACCTGACTCTGCTCAGAATACTCGCCATTCACAACAACCCTCTGGTGTCTATGCTTCAGCCAGCTGCAAATCCATTGAACTATCCAGGGATTAAGTCCAATCTTCACTAATTTATCTATCAGCTCTTTATGTGGAACCGTATCAAAGGCTTTGCTGAAGTCCAGGTAGGCAATATCCACGGCACCACCTTCATCCAACACCTTTGTGACATAGTCAAAGAAATCAATGAGATTAGTCTGACATGATTTGCCTTCAGTAAAGCCATGCTGATTTGGGTCCAATAAGTTATTGTTTTTTAGGTGCTGATTTATCCTCTTTTTCAGTAGAGTCTCCATCATTTTAACGACAACTGATGTCAAGCTAACTGGCCTGTAGTTACCAGCTTCTTCTCTACTGCCCTTCTTGTGGATAGGCACAACACTTGCCATTCTCCAATCCTCAGGAACATCTCCTGTTAACAAGGATTGGTTAAACAAATCAGTCAGGGGAGTAGCAATGACAGATCTGAGTTCTTTAAGAACTCTGGGGTGGATGCCATCTGGACCCATTGCCTTATTTATCTTTAATCGTTCAAGTTCTTCTAAGACATCGGCTTCTAAGATCACTGGAGCTGAATCCGTACAGTTGGAAGCAATGCTATATCCCTCTATAGTATTATTTTGTAAGGTGTCTTTTGAGAAAACTTAACAGAAGTAGCTATTGAAATGGTCAGCGATCTCCTTATTCCCATTAATGCATGTATTTTTCCCGGTACTAAGCTTCGTGATGCCACAGTTTTTCTTCTTCTTATCACTAATATATCTGAAGAAGGTTTTATCTCCCTTCTTTAGAGATTTGGCAATTTCTTCCTCTTTTGAGGCTTTAGCAGCATATATTATCTGTTTTGCCTCCTTCTGTCTCATTTTATACACCTCCCTATCAGCTATACTTCCAGACTCTTTATACCTCCTATAGGCAGCCTTTTTTTCATTGACTATAGTCCTTACATCATTGCTAAACCATAGCGGTTTCTTCTTCCTTTTACCTTTAGTTATTTGTCTTACATACAGTCCAGTGGCTTTTAAGATGGCCTTTTTAAATACAGTCCACTGGGTGCTCGCTCCTGCCATTTTATCCCTCCCCTTTAATTCATTATCTAAATATTCCCCCATTACATTAAAATTTGTTTTTCTGAAATCCAATACTTTGGTTGCATTATAGGATTGCTCACAATGAGTTTTTACATCAAACCACAAACATAGATGGTCACTGCAACCTAAATTTTCTCCCACCTTGACATCTGAAACCCAATTCCCATTTGTAAAAACTAAATCTAGAATATTCTCCCCTCTAGTTGGTGTCTTAACCAGCTGTGCCAGAGCTGCTCCTGTAAAGGCCTCTACTATATTCTTACTTTTGCATGTAAGGGCACTGGGGATATTCCAGTCAACATCAGGCATGTTGAAATCACCCATAACCACAATATCTCCCTTTACTGCCATTTGGGTAATTTCATCCACCATCTTGTTGTCATATTCCTCAGATTGCCCTGGAGGCCTATAGATCACCCCAATTCTAATGACAGAACCGTCTTTATTTTGCATGCAAATCCAGAGGGTCTCTAGATCTTGACATGTATTTTGTATTAGTGTTGTTTTTAGAGTTTCTTTAACATAAATGGCTACTCCACCTCCCCTTCTCTCTATTCTATCCTTCCTATACAGTGTATATCCTGGTATGGATATTTCCCATTCATTAGAATCCTTAAACCATGTCTCAGTTATGGCAACCAGGTCCAAATTATCTCTAGATATTATGGCCATTAATTCACAGAGCTTGTTGCTCAAGCTTCGAGCATTCGTGCACATTACACGAAGAACATTATTTTCATTATTAGTTTGCCCCTTATCATCAACAACTACATCTATTTTATTTGCAGCTCCCTTTTCATAAGCTTCCAAAAACTGCTTTATCCTCATTGGTCGGGGACAGAAATCACCCACATCAGTTACATCTCTGTCCCCTTTACCTAGTTTAAATGCCTGTCCAAAAAAGTTCTGAATTCCTCACCGAGTACCTGGGTACCTCTGTATGATGGATGCAAACCATCCCTCTTAAACAACTCCCTATTAGACCACCTACTGACATCATGACTTACATAGCCAA
Organism: Erythrolamprus reginae; assembly: GCF_031021105.1. Taxonomy (NCBI): domain Eukaryota; kingdom Metazoa; phylum Chordata; class Lepidosauria; order Squamata; family Dipsadidae; genus Erythrolamprus; species Erythrolamprus reginae. The sequence goes on along the minus strand of NC_091951.1, from coordinate 14,010,874 downwards.
AACCTTCAGCTTTACACCACTGTTTAACCACACATTAAACTCTATGATACACGTTGTTTTATCCTCTTGGCCACAAACCGGTAACACCTCTGAGAAAGTCACTGAATCTGCTATTTTACCCAGCTCCACACTTAGACATTGAAAATCTCTTTTTACTACATTGACATTTCTCTGGGACAAATCATTTGTGCCAAGATGCACCACCACATCAATGTTATTACCTTTACTCACAGCCTTGACAATGTTTGTAATCCTCCTCCTGTCCCTGCTGGCAGTGGCCCCTGGGAGACACCTCAGCACCTTCACCACGTCCTTACTGTCCCAAATCAATACCTCTAACAGTCGAATCACCCACAAGAAAATGTGTCCTCTTTATATTTCTACTAACTGCACTTGATGGTTTGGTGACAATTACAACAACTTCCCCTTTGAATATCCCCTCATTCTCTGCCTGAGGGGCCTTGCTAATATCTCCAACATCCTTACTATTTAAATCCGCAAGAACAGTATAGGAATTCGATAAAGAGAGACCAAAATTACTATGTTTTTGCTCAACTGCACGCAATCTTCCTGAACCGACAGTTGTCCACACAGCCCTCCTCCTCGGGGGGCGCTGTGGAAGTGGAGGCTGGACACATGGCTGCATTACAGCACGTGGCTGGGACAATCTTTCCACTTCTGACTGCAAGCTACAAACTAAGGACTGCAATCTAGAGATCTCGCCATCTAACCTAGATGTCCTAATGCAAAGAGGGCAGTACCCCAAGTTCCACAAAGTACTACGGAAGACAACAGCCAAACAAGTGTTACACTGCACCAAGCCAGTCATCTTAACAATGTATTGAAATACATACAATGCAACAAAATCCACAACCCCTATTGCTACCAAACTTTGCTGATTTTGGTTTATAGTTATATGATTCGCGCGCCGTTAGGCGCGCGGGCCACTACCTTCCTCTCCTTCTCTGTGATCTGAAGTGCAAATTAAAATGGCTTTTTCCTGTTTTTATCCTTCCCTTTGTCTGTTACAGCCAGTTAAATCTCCCCCTTCTCCTTGAATTCCAAAAATGCAAAATGCAAAAAGTAAAAAAGGACTACCTTCCTCTCCTTCTCTGTGATCTGAAGTGCAAATTAAAATGGCTTTTTCCTGTTTTTATCCTTCCCTTTGTCTGTTACAGCCAGTTAAATCTCCCCCTTCTCCTTGAATTCCAAAAATGCAAAATGCAAAAAGTAAAAAAGGACTACCTTCCTCTCCTTCTCTGTGATCTGAAGTGCAAATTAAAATGGCTTTTTCCTGTTTTTATCCTTCCCTTTGTCTGTTACAGCCAGTTAAATCTCCCCCTTCTCCTTGAATTCCAAAAATGCAAAATGCAAAAAGTAAAAAAGGACTACCTTCCTCTCCTTCTCTGTGATCTGAAGTGCAAATTAAAATGGCTTTTTCCTGTTTTTATCCTTCCCTTTGTCTGTTACAGCCAGTTAAATCTCCCCCTTTTCCTTGAATTCCAAAAATGCAAAATGCAAAAAGTAAAAAAGGACTACCTTCCTCTCCTTCTCTGTGATCTGAAGTGCAAATTAAAATGGTTTTTTTCCTGTTTTTATCCTTCCCTTTGTCTGTTACAGCCAGTTAAATCTCCCCCTTCTCCTTGAATTCCAAAAATGCAAAATGCAAAAAGTAAAAAAGGACTACCTTCCTCTCCTTCTCTGTGATCTGAAGTGCAAATTAAAATGGCTTTTTCCTGTTTTTATCCTTCCCTTTGTCTGTTACAGCCAGTTAAATCTCCCCCTTCTCCTTGAATTCCAAAAATGCAAAATGCAAAAAGTAAAAAAGGACTACCTTCCTCTCCTTCTCTGTGATCTGAAGTGCAAATTAAAATGGCTTTTTCCTGTTTTTATCCTTCCCTTTGTCTGTTACAGCCAGTTAAATCTCCCCCTTTTCCTTGAATTCCAAAAATGCAAAATGCAAAAAGTAAAAAAGGACTACCTTCCTCTCCTTCTCTGTGATCTGAAGTGCAAATTAAAATGGTTTTTTTCCTGTTTTTATCCTTCCCTTTGTCTGTTACAGCCAGTTAAATCTCCCCCTTCTCCTTGAATTCCAAAAATGCAAAATGCAAAAAGTAAAAAAGGACTACCTTCCTCTCCTTCTCTGTGATCTGAAGTGCAAATTAAAATGGCTTTTTCCTGTTTTTATCCTTCCCTTTGTCTGTTACAGCCAGTTAAATCTCCCCCTTCTCCTTGAATTCCAAAAATGCAAAATGCAAAAAGTAAAAAAGGACTACCTTCCTCTCCTTCTCTGTGATCTGAAGTGCAAATTAAAATGGCTTTTTCCTGTTTTTATCCTTCCCTTTGTCTGTTACAGCCAGTTAAATCTCCCCCTTCTCCTTGAATTCCAAAAATGCAAAATGCAAAAAGTAAAAAAGGACTACCTTCCTCTCCTTCTCTGTGATCTGAAGTGCAAATTAAAATGGCTTTTTCCTGTTTTTATCCTTCCCTTTGTCTGTTACAGCCAGTTAAATCTCCCCCTTCTCCTTGAATTCCAAAAATGCAAAATGCAAAAAGTAAAAAAGGACTACCTTCCTCTCCTTCTCTGTGATCTGAAGTGCAAATTAAAATGGCTTTTTCCTGTTTTTATCCTTCCCTTTGTCTGTTACAGCCAGTTAAATCTCCCCCTTCTCCTTGAATTCCAAAAATGCAAAATGCAAAAAGTAAAAAAAGGACTACCTTCCTCTCCTTCTCTGTGATCTGAAGTGCAAATTAAAATGGTTTTTTTCCTGTTTTTATCCTTCCCTTTGTCTGTTACAGCCAGTTAAATCTCCCCCTTCTCCTTGAATTCCAAAAATGCAAAATGCAAAAAGTAAAAAAGGACTACCTTCCTCTCCTTCTCTGTGATCTGAAGTGCAAATTAAAATGGCTTTTTCCTGTTTTTATCCTTCCCTTTGTCTGTTACAGCCAGTTAAATCTCCCCCTTCTCCTTGAATTCCAAAAATGCAAAATGCAAAAAGTAAAAAAGGACTACCTTCCTCTCCTTCTCTGTGATCTGAAGTGCAAATTAAAATGGCTTTTTCCTGTTTTTATCCTTCCCTTTGTCTGTTACAGCCAGTTAAATCTCCCCCTTCTCCTTGAATTCCAAAAATGCAAAATGCAAAAAGTAAAAAAGGACTACCTTCCTCTCCTTCTCTGTGATCTGAAGTGCAAATTAAAATGGTTTTTTTCCTGTTTTTATCCTTCCCTTTGTCTGTTACAGCCAGTTAAATCTCCCCCTTCTCCTTGAATTCCAAAAATGCAAAATGCAAAAAGTAAAAAAGGACTACCTTCCTCTCCTTCTCTGTGATCTGAAGTGCAAATTAAAATGGCTTTTTCCTGTTTTTATCCTTCCCTTTGTCTGTTACAGCCAGTTAAATCTCCCCCTTCTCCTTGAATTCCAAAAATGCAAAATGCAAAAAGTAAAAAAGGACTACCTTCCTCTCCTTCTCTGTGATCTGAAGTGCAAATTAAAATGGCTTTTTCCTGTTTTTATCCTTCCCTTTGTCTGTTACAGCCAGTTAAATCTCCCCCTTCTCCTTGAATTCCAAAAATGCAAAATGCAAAAAGTAAAAAAGGACTACCTTCCTCTCCTTCTCTGTGATCTGAAGTGCAAATTAAAATGGCTTTTTCCTGTTTTTATCCTTCCCTTTGTCTGTTACAGCCAGTTAAATCTCCCCCTTCTCCTTGAATTCCAAAAATGCAAAATGCAAAAAGTAAAAAAGGACTACCTTCCTCTCCTTCTCTGTGATCTGAAGTGCAAATTAAAATGGCTTTTTCCTGTTTTTATCCTTCCCTTTGTCTGTTACAGCCAGTTAAATCTCCCCCTTCTCCTTGAATTCCAAAAATGCAAAATGCAAAAAGTAAAAAAGGACTACCTTCCTCTCCTTCTCTGTGATCTGAAGTGCAAATTAAAATGGTTTTTTCCTGTTTTTATCCTTCCCTTTGTCTGTTACAGCCAGTTAAATCTCCCCCTTCTCCTTGAATTCCAAAAATGCAAAATGCAAAAAGTAAAAAAGGACTACCTTCCTCTCCTTCTCTGTGATCTGAAGTGCAAATTAAAATGGCTTTTTCCTGTTTTTATCCTTCCCTTTGTCTGTTACAGCCAGTTAAATCTCCCCCTTCTCCTTGAATTCCAAAAATGCAAAATGCAAAAAGTAAAAAAGGACTACCTTCCTCTCCTTCTCTGTGATCTGAAGTGCAAATTAAAATGGCTTTTTCCTGTTTTTATCCTTCCCTTTGTCTGTTACAGCCAGTTAAATCTCCCCCTTCTCCTTGAATTCCAAAAATGCAAAATGCAAAAAGTAAAAAAGGACTACCTTCCTCTCCTTCTCTGTGATCTGAAGTGCAAATTAAAATGGCTTTTTCCTGTTTTTATCCTTCCCTTTGTCTGTTACAGCCAGTTAAATCTCCCCCTTCTCCTTGAATTCCAAAAATGCAAAATGCAAAAAGTAAAAAAGGACTACCTTCCTCTCCTTCTCTGTGATCTGAAGTGCAAATTAAAATGGCTTTTTCCTGTTTTTATCCTTCCCTTTGTCTGTTACAGCCAGTTAAATCTCCCCCTTCTCCTTGAATTCCAAAAATGCAAAATGCAAAAAGTAAAAAAGGACTACCTTCCTCTCCTTCTCTGTGATCTGAAGTGCAAATTAAAATGGCTTTTTCCTGTTTTTATCCTTCCCTTTGTCTGTTACAGCCAGTTAAATCTCCCCCTTCTCCTTGAATTCCAAAAATGCAAAATGCAAAAAGTAAAAAAGGACTACCTTCCTCTCCTTCTCTGTGATCTGAAGTGCAAATTAAAATGGCTTTTTCCTGTTTTTATCCTTCCCTTTGTCTGTTACAGCCAGTTAAATCTCCCCCTTCTCCTTGAATTCCAAAAATGCAAAATGCAAAAAGTAAAAAAGGACTACCTTCCTCTCCTTCTCTGTGATCTGAAGTGCAAATTAAAATGGCTTTTTCCTGTTTTTATCCTTCCCTTTGTCTGTTACAGCCAGTTAAATCTCCCCCTTCTCCTTGAATTCCAAAAATGCAAAATGCAAAAAGTAAAAAAGGACTACCTTCCTCTCCTTCTCTGTGATCTGAAGTGCAAATTAAAATGGCTTTTTCCTGTTTTTATCCTTCCCTTTGTCTGTTACAGCCAGTTAAATCTCCCCCTTCTCCTTGAATTCCAAAAATGCAAAATGCAAAAAGTAAAAAAGGACTACCTTCCTCTCCTTCTCTGTGATCTGAAGTGCAAATTAAAATGGCTTTTTCCTGTTTTTATCCTTCCCTTTTTCTGTTACAGCCAGTTAAATCTCCCCCTTCTCCTTGAATTCCAAAAATGCAAAATGCAAAAAGTAAAAAAGGACTACCTTCCTCTCCTTCTCTGTGATCTGAAGTGCAAATTAAAATGGCTTTTTCCTGTTTTTATCCTTCCCTTTGTCTGTTACAGCCAGTTAAATCTCCCCCTTCTCCTTGAATTCCAAAAATGCAAAATGCAAAAAGTAAAAAAGGACTACCTTCCTCTCCTTCTCTGTGATCTGAAGTGCAAATTAAAATGGCTTTTTCCTGTTTTTATCCTTCCCTTTTTCTGTTACAGCCAGTTAAATCTCCCCCTTCTCCTTGAATTCCAAAAATGCAAAATGCAAAAAGTAAAAAAGGACTACCTTCCTCTCCTTCTCTGTGATCTGAAGTGCAAATTAAAATGGCTTTTTCCTGTTTTTATCCTTCCCTTTGTCTGTTACAGCCAGTTAAATCTCCCCCTTCTCCTTGAATTCCAAAAATGCAAAATGCAAAAAGTAAAAAAGGACTACCTTCCTCTCCTTCTCTGTGATCTGAAGTGCAAATTAAAATGGCTTTTTCCTGTTTTTATCCTTCCCTTTGTCTGTTACAGCCAGTTAAATCTCCCCCTTCTCCTTGAATTCCAAAAATGCAAAATGCAAAAAGTAAAAAAGGACTACCTTCCTCTCCTTCTCTGTGATCTGAAGTGCAAATTAAAATGGCTTTTTCCTGTTTTTATCCTTCCCCTTTTTCTGTTACAGCCAGTTAAATCTCCCCCTTCTCCTTGAATTCCAAAAATGCAAAATGCAAAAAGTAAAAAAGGACTACCTTCCTCTCCTTCTCTGTGATCTGAAGTGCAAATTAAAATGGCTTTTTCCTGTTTTTATCCTTCCCTTTGTCTGTTACAGCCAGTTAAATCTCCCCCTTCTCCTTGAATTCCAAAAATGCAAAATGCAAAAAGTAAAAAAGGACTACCTTCCTCTCCTTCTCTGTGATCTGAAGTGCAAATTAAAATGGCTTTTTCCTGTTTTTATCCTTCCCTTTGTCTGTTACAGCCAGTTAAATCTCCCCCTTCTCCTTGAATTCCAAAAATGCAAAATGCAAAAAGTAAAAAAGGACTACCTTCCTCTCCTTCTCTGTGATCTGAAGTGCAAATTAAAATGGCTTTTTCCTGTTTTTATCCTTCCCTTTTTCTGTTACAGCCAGTTAAATCTCCCCCTTCTCCTTGAATTCCAAAAATGCAAAATGCAAAAAGTAAAAAAGGACTACCTTCCTCTCCTTCTCTGTGATCTGAAGTGCAAATTAAAATGGCTTTTTCCTGTTTTTATCCTTCCCTTTGTCTGTTACAGCCAGTTAAATCTCCCCCTTCTCCTTGAATTCCAAAAATGCAAAATGCAAAAAGTAAAAAAGGACTACCTTCCTCTCCTTCTCTGTGATCTGAAGTGCAAATTAAAATGGCTTTTTCCTGTTTTTATCCTTCCCTTTGTCTGTTACAGCCAGTTAAATCTCCCCCTTCTCCTTGAATTCCAAAAATGCAAAATGCAAAAAGTAAAAAAGGACTACCTTCCTCTCCTTCTCTGTGATCTGAAGTGCAAATTAAAATGGCTTTTTCCTGTTTTTATCCTTCCCTTTGTCTGTTACAGCCAGTTAAATCTCTCCCTTCTCCTTGAATTCCAAAAATGCAAAATGCAAAAAGTAAAAAAGGACTACCTTCCTCTCCTTCTCTGTGATCTGAAGTGCAAATTAAAATGGCTTTTTCCTGTTTTTATCCTTCCCTTTGTCTGTTACAGCCAGTTAAATCTCCCCCTTCTCCTTGAATTCCAAAAATGCAAAATGCAAAAAGTAAAAAAGGACTACCTTCCTCTCCTTCTCTGTGATCTGAAGTGCAAATTAAAATGGCTTTTTCCTGTTTTTATCCTTCCCTTTGTCTGTTACAGCCAGTTAAATCTCCCCCTTCTCCTTGACTTCCAAAAATGCAAAATGCAAAAAGTAAAAAAGGACTACCTTCCTCTCCTTCTCTGTGATCTGAAGTGCAAATTAAAATGGCTTTTTCCTGTTTTTATCCTTCCCTTTTTCTGTTACAGCCAGTTAAATCTCCCCCTTCTCCTTGAATTCCAAAAATGCAAAATGCAAAAAGTAAAAAAGGACTACCTTCCTCTCCTTCTCTGTGATCTGAAGTGCAAATTAAAATGGCTTTTTCCTGTTTATATCCTTCCCTTTTTCTGTTACAGCCAGTTAAATCTCCCCCTTCTCCTTGAATTCCAAAAATGCAAAATGCAAAAAGTAAAAAAGGACTACCTTCCTCTCCTTCTCTGTGATCTGAAGTGCAAATTAAAATGGCTTTTTCCTGTTTTTATCCTTCCCTTTGTCTGTTACAGCCAGTTAAATCTCCCCCTTCTCCTTGAATTCCAAAAATGCAAAATGCAAAAAGTAAAAAAGGACTACCTTCCTCTCCTTCTCTGTGATCTGAAGTGCAAATTAAAATGGCTTTTTCCTGTTTTTATCCTTCCCTTTGTCTGTTACAGCCAGTTAAATCTCCCCCTTCTCCTTGAATTCCAAAAATGCAAAATGCAAAAAGTAAAAAAGGACTACCTTCCTCTCCTTCTCTGTGATCTGAAGTGCAAATTAAAATGGCTTTTTCCTGTTTTTATCCTTCCCTTTTTCTGTTACAGCCAGTTAAATCTCCCCCTTCTCCTTGAATTCCAAAAATGCAAAATGCAAAAAGTAAAAAAGGACTACCTTCCTCTCCTTCTCTGTGATCTGAAGTGCAAATTAAAATGGCTTTTTCCTGTTTTTATCCTTCCCTTTGTCTGTTACAGCCAGTTAAATCTCCCCCTTCTCCTTGAATTCCAAAAATGCAAAATGCAAAAAGTAAAAAAGGACTACCTTCCTCTCCTTCTCTGTGATCTGAAGTGCAAATTAAAATGGCTTTTTCCTGTTTTTATCCTTCCCTTTTTCTGTTACAGCCAGTTAAATCTCCCCCTTCTCCTTGAATTCCAAAAATGCAAAATGCAAAAAGAAAAAAGGACTACCTTCCTCTCCTTCTCTGTGATCTGAAGTGCAAATTAAAATGGCTTTTTCCTGTTTTTATCCTTCCCTTTGTCTGTTACAGCCAGTTAAATCTCCCCCTTCTCCTTGAATTCCAAAAATGCAAAATGCAAAAAGTAAAAAAGGACTACCTTCCTCTCCTTCTCTGTGATCTGAAGTGCAAATTAAAATGGCTTTTTCCTGTTTTTATCCTTCCCTTTTTCTGTTACAGCCAGTTAAATCTCCCCCTTCTCCTTGAATTCCAAAAATGCAAAATGCAAAAAGTAAAAAAGGACTACCTTCCTCTCCTTCTCTGTGATCTGAAGTGCAAATTAAAATGGCTTTTTCCTGTTTTTATCCTTCCCTTTGTCTGTTACAGCCAGTTAAATCTCCCCCTTCTCCTTGAATTCCAAAAATGCAAAATGCAAAAAGTAAAAAAGGACTACCTTCCTCTCCTTCTCTGTGATCTGAAGTGCAAATTAAAATGGCTTTTTCCTGTTTTTATCCTTCCCTTTGTCTGTTACAGCCAGTTAAATCTCCCCCTTCTCCTTGAATTCCAAAAATGCAAAATGCAAAAAGTAAAAAAGGACTACCTTCCTCTCCTTCTCTGTGATCTGAAGTGCAAATTAAAATGGCTTTTTCCTGTTTTTATCCTTCCTTTTTCTGTTACAGCCAGTTAAATCTCTCCCTTCTCCTTGAATTCCAAAAATGCAAAATGCAAAAAGTAAAAAAGGACTACCTTCCTCTCCTTCTCTGTGATCTGAAGTGCAAATTAAAATGGCTTTTTCCTGTTTTTATCCTTCCCTTTGTCTGGTACAGCCAGTTATAGCCCACCAGTTACTTAGAATGTTAGAAATATTGTTTGTTTTTCAGTATATACTTGAGGGAACATTAATGATGAGAGGTAATACATGATAATTGTGATTGCTGGATGACAAGATTAGATTTAAAAAAAATTGAAATAAGGGATAAAAGATTTATATAGAAATTAATAATTTTGTATTATGATTTTTTTCTGGGATTATACAAGAGTTACTAACAAAATACTGCATTTCATTGTACTGGAAATAGAAGATATTTGACATTGTACTAAAGTGTACGAAGGAAAAAAACAATAACAAATTTATACCACCACTCCCCCCAAAAGAAAAACTGAATATTCACACTATAACATGTCTCACTGGCAATATCTCGCTGGGCCCAAACCTAAGTTAGAGGTGTGTACAGAGCAACCCTTGAATTAACAAGGACATGCACATAGAAACTGAATAATTATTTATATCTACTGCAATATCCCATTTTTAGGTACATGTCCTTTATAACTCAAGGGTTGCTCTGCATATACAGCCTACCCTTAAAAAAAGATGACAAGTGGGGCTTCCGGTTTGGTGGAGATCGCGGCGGACCTGTTTGGCAGGGCTCTGCCAGGCGATCCCTTCTACCCCCTCCGAAGGTCGCATCTGCGATCGGATCGGGCCCGGATGGCCCGATCCATGAACAGGGGGCTCTCCTCTGCCTGAGGACCCATCGCCAGGACTCCGGAGGCAGCGGTTCGCCCCGCAGCTTCGGAGACGGGAGAACCGCTCCTCTTTGCCTAAGAGGACCGGCCAGCGCTTTCTCCCCTCACTCAGCGGGAAGAATAAAAATCTAAGAAGTGAAAGTACAAATATCTACATTGAAAAAGAATATAGCAGAGAAAGGACCTAAGGTAAAAATTTCCATTGTGTTTCGTGTTTAAAACCAGAAGATCGTGAAAGTTCTAAGTAAAAGTCTTTTTTTCTTCAGGGCGAAAGTGAAAGTTTTTCCCTGTTTAAACTCATCCGCAAATAACAGCCGGACCTAATTTTTTTTTTACTTTTACTTTTCCATCTTGAACGTGAACTTTGGAACCTATAAAATAATTTTCTGACTTTATGGTTTAACAAAATAGCCTAAATTTGACATGACTATCTAGAAAATTTTAACTGCTAAAGGAAATTCCTAGTGATGATCAGAATTTGTTGTTGATGGACTCTTAAAACCATAATGTTCTGGGCTTAATTTTTGAAGCGGAGGAACACAGTCTTGCTGCCTTTTTTTCTTTCCTGTTGCTCTTTTTCACAACATGAAATAACTTAATAACTATGAACTGAATGGAATCTAGAAGAGATTGAAATCACTTCTTTTTTGGATTACTTATTGTTGGATTAACCTATTTGGATTATTTGCTGAGCCTTTTGGATTATCTGCTGACACCTTTTGGATTATTTGCTGAGAATTCTTTTGTTTAACATCTGCCTGCTGCACGGAAATTAACTTGACTCCATCTTGGGATCTGTTTCTTTGTTCCTGTCTTGAATTTGGAAAATAAACTGACTTCATTTTGAATACAAGCAAGCCTTGGATTTGTCTTACTCCTTGAATCTTGAATTGAAATCAAATATAACTTCACCCTTTGAGACTTGGATCTCCATCTCTACTTTCTAGCAAAATTACAGGATTTATAAGAAGAACTTAAGTATATAATACTGTTATTGTGTCTTTGAATAATTATCTGTTTTCTTTCTGATTTTCCTTTGACTTTCTTTCCTACTCTTGGGTATTTTTATTATTAGAAGAAGTTTAGTTTGAACTATATGCATTGCTAATAACCCTTGGGCTCCTGCTCTATTTTAAATAGTTGAATTAAAATATTACCCTCCTTCTTTTCCCTTTTGAATAACTCTTTTCACTTTATTTTTTTTTCCCCTTCTCCCTTTCCTTCCCTCCTCCCAAAGCTTCCCCTCCAATCCTTTTCCTTTTGTTTTCTACATATAGTTGATATTCCTTCTCATCCGTTATCTCTTGCCTTTCTTTTACTTGAAAAGGTTAATACCTGTTCTTTTTTCCTGTGGCATTAAATAATAATATTTTTTTTCTTCTTCTTTTTTGAATTTTGTTATTAATTGAATTGATATTGAATTGGTATAGTTATATTATAAGGGAATTTCTCTTTTTAACAAAATACACTGAACAGATTTGGAATTTATAGTAATTTTTTTCTTTTTCACTATATATAAAATTGAAACTAATTTTAAAATTTGAAATAGTGGATTCTAATTTGATAATGTCCCATACCTCAACCCTTGTTAAAACAGCAAAAAAACAAACTACACCAACTACCCTCTCTCCACAAGTGTCACCGCATTCTTCTCCCTCGCATCAGGTGTTAACCATGTCTACCAAAGATAAAGACAAAGACAAAACAATGCAGTCCAACCTTGCAACTATACACGAGACTTTGAATACTTTGAAGGACTTCATGGTTAAATCACAAGAAGACGCCACTCAACAAAGAGAGGCCATAAAGGAGGAGGCAACACAACAAAGAGAAGCCATAAAGGAGGAGGCAACACAACAAAGAGAAGCCATAAAAGCTGACTTGGCAGAATTTAAAGTGGAGATGGCCCAAATGAAAGCTGATATGGGCGAGATGAAAGACCAGATAAAGCAGATCCAACAAACACTCCAAGAAAGTGATGACCGAGTTAAAAAAGTTGAAGAGCAATCTGATAAAAATGAGAAAAGAATGGATTATCTTGAAGGGAGAGCTGATGAGAGATACAGAAGATATGATGAATCTATCATCCAGCTGGAGATGCAACGAGCTTCGTACGGACTTCGATTTCAGAATATAAAAGAGGAAAAAGATGAAGACTTAAAAATGACTATGGCGGAAATTATTGGAGCTATACTTCAAGAGGACCCTATAGCCTTACAGAAAGAAATCGATGAAGTATACAGAATCTCGAATAGCTATATCCGTCGACACAACCTCCCAAGAGAGATACATATTAAGTTTACAAGAAAGGCGTTGCGAGATGAGATACTTCATTATTCAAGAAACTCCCCGCCCCAACGACAGGGAGTAGAAATAAAGATACTAAAACAAGTTCCAAGAATTGTCAGAGAAAACAGAAGAGATTATCACTTTCTAACTAAAATTTTGATCAAAGAAAATATCTCTTACCGTTGGCTTATTCCACAAGGACTTTCTCTGACATGGCGTTCTACAAGGTACAAATTGGAAAACGTAGAACAAGCCATGTACTTTCTCGAAAAGAGTGGCATTGGCCACTCCGATTACGCAAGTAAGCAACAAGTGGTCCAACTACAACCAGCTCAACAGCAACCAGGGGAAAAATTACCAACTCAGCAAGAAGAAGATCTGGGGGCTACTGCTCAAGTAATAGAGCAGGACCAAGGTCCTAGAAGAGTTCAACCTCAGCGAGAAACCAAAAAACCCATCAAATGACAACAAATAAAGACTTAAAAATCTTTTCCGTAAATGTCAATGGACTTAACGAACCAAGAAAAAGGAAGCAAATTTTTTCTAAAATTAGAAATCAAAATGTTCAGATTGCAATACTACAAGAAGTTCATATTAAAAAAGATAACCAAAAATTACTGTTGAATCCCAAAATTGGAAAAATGTACGCTGCATTAGCAGACCAAAAAAAAAGAGGTGTAGTGATGTATGTTAAGAATTCTATAAATTCCAAACAAATATATAAGGATAAAGAGGGTAGGATACTGATTGTACAAGTTGATATTGAACCTAGACCTCTAGTGGTTGTTTCTATTTATGCTCCCAATGAAGACCAAATGACATTTTATAAAAATTTACACCAAATAATAATAGATTTAGCTATTGACAATGTATTGATAATAGGTGACTTCAATGCTATCGCGAATAGACAATTAGACCATTCAGGAGGGGGAGGTAATAAAAAAAGGGGAAAAGGTAAAAAAACAAGAAGGAATTTGCTACCTAGCACTTTTCAAAAAATGAAAGCGGAATTATTACTAAGCGACATTTGGAGGGAAAGACACCCTCACAAAAGGCAATTTACCTTCTACTCCAACCCTCACAAAATTTGGACGAGAATTGACATGTTATGGGCACCAAAAACGGTGGCAGAACAAATAAGAGAGGTCGAGATAGACGTTAATACATGGGCTGATCACAACCCAATAGTGGTCTATATGACGATGAATAATAAACAGAACAACTGGCGGATGAATAGGTATATATTAAATGATAAGAAATACAAGGATTGGATTGAAAAGGAATTAAAAATATTTTTTGAAATTAATAAAACATCAGACACTACTCCACAGAATTTATGGGACACAGTTAAAGCGTATCTAAGAGGTTTAACAATATCCTATACAGCAAAACATAATAAGGAAAAGAAATTAGAGTACTTACAATTAACAAATGAATTAAAACAATTAGAATTCTTATCGCAGCAACACATTAAGAACAGAGATCTAAAGACAGAAATAAATGTAATTAAACATAAAATTAGAGTTATAGAACAAAACCAATTAACTGAAAAGATCAAAAGAGCAAAGCAACAATATTTTGAACACGCAAATAAACCCGGCAGATGGCTAGCGTATAAACTTAGAAAACAGAGTCAATCAAAATTAATCCAAAAATTAGAAGATAAAGACAGTATAATAAAATATGATGCAGAAGGTAAGGCAGACATTGTGTATAATTTTTATAAAGAGTTATATGCTAAAGATCATGTTACTGAAGATGAAGTTTTTAACTATCTAAAGGCTTCAAATTTACCACAAATAACAGAAGACCAACAGGCCACCATGGATGGACCAATAACAATGGAGGAACTCCTAACAACAATTAAAAAACAGAAAAGTAATAAGGCCACAGGCCCAGATGCCATACCTGCAGAATGGTACAAGATAGACAATGAAATAATAAGAAACCATATGTTAGAAACTTTTAATTTATGTAGACTTGAGGGAAAAATCCCTAAATCTTGGTCAGAATCACTGACAACCTTAATACATAAACAGGGTACAGAACCAGAAAAAATTAAAAACTATAGGCCTATATCATTATTAAATGTAGACTATAAGATTTTCATTGCCATTTATGCAGAGAGACTCAAAAGAGTTATAAATGGAATAATACACCAAGACCAAAATGGGTTTCTTCCAGGGAGACAAATTAAAAATAATATTAGAACTGTAATAAATATACTAGAGTACTATGAACAACACCCAGACAAGACGGCATCTCTAATGTTTCTAGATGCCCAAAAGGCCTTCGACAACGTTAATTGGATATTTATAAAAATGCAATTAAATAAAATGAGATTTGGTCCAAAATTTGTTAACCTAATAGATACCATATATTCAAAACAAACAACGAATATAATACTGAATAACAATCAATTACCAACACTTGACATAAACAAGGGAGTTCGCCAAGGATGTCCCATATCACCATTGTTATTTATTATGACCCTTGAAACTTTATTAATTAAAATAAGAGCGGACCCTAAAATAAAAGGTTTAACCGTAGGAGATGAAACCTATAAACTCCAGGCCTTTGCAGATGATTTAATGTTTATAATTGAAGAACCGACTACAACAGTTCCTACTTTACTACAAACCATTGAACAATATGGAAACGTAGCAGGTCTAAAGATAAATAAAAGCAAAACACATTACTTGACCAAAAATATGAATAAAACACTAGAAACTAAATTAGAAAGTATTTCTGGAATAAAGACTGCAAAAAAGGTAAAATATTTAGGAATAAATTTAACAGCGAAAACAATAACATTAAAAAATGATAATTATATGAAATTACTAGCAGAAATTAAAAAAGACTTAGCAATGTGGAATAATTTGAAAATATCTTTTTTAGGAAGAATTGCAACAATTAAGATGAACATTTTACCCAAGGTTTTATTTCTTTTTCAGGTAATACCAATAAACCCAGGGGGAATCTTTTTAAAAACTTTAACAAACTTAGTTAAAAAATTTATATGGCAAGGCAAAAAAGCAAGGATAAAAATGAATTGTTTAGAAGATATTAAAGAAAGAGGAGGATTTGGCCTTCCAAATTGGAAACTATATTATCAGGCCGCTGCATTAACATGGCTTAGAGATTGGATAATTTTAGATAATAAAAGAACACTTGACCTAGAAGGACATGATTTAATGCTTGGATGGCACGCATTTTTATGGTATGATAAGGACAAAAACCATTCATATTTTAAAAGGCATACATTAAGGAAATACTTATTAGAAGTATGGAAAGATATAAAGAAAAATCATTTTTTAAGTATCCCAGATTGGCTAGCTCCTTTAGAAGCAATAACACATCCAAAGTCTATAAAGGACAAGAAAATAACTTATAGATATAAAGAACTATTAAATGATCAGATGAAGCTTAAATCTAGAATTGAACTACAAGAAGGAGGGATAATAATAGATTGGTGGCACTACGCCCAGATCCGATCTAGATATCAGAAGGATAAAACTCTTTACATTTTTAATAAAAGTAAGAATCCTTTAACTACTTTAATTACCACTAATTCAACAAAAATGATAGGGAAAATATATAAATTACTTATCGCTCATAAAAATATAGAGTTGACTTTAAAAGATACTATGATAAGATGGTGTAGAAATATTGGCAAGGAAATAGATATAGACACATGGGAGAAAGTGTGGATTAATAATTGGAAAATGACTAAATCAGTTTCCCTAAAAGAAAATCAAATCAAAATGTTTTATAGATGGCATCTCCCACCAAATAGGATAGCAAAAATGTTTCCCAAAACATCCCCAATATGCTGGAAATGTAAGAAGGATATAGGAACTTATTATCATCAATGGTGGACATGTGGTAAAGCAAAAATATATTGGAAGATGATTGAAAAAATATTAAAAGAAATAATAAAGCAAGATATAGATAATACCCCGGAATTTTACTTACTAGGTGTCACAAATCAGACCTACAAGAAAGAAATTTTTTATTTAATTATACACATATTAACTGCGGCTAGAATAATATATGCGCAAAATTGGAAAGGGGAGGAAATCCCCAAGGAAGAAGAGGTCATAGCTAAAATATTAGATTGCGCTGAAATGGATATGATGACAAGAAGATTAAACGATCAAGAGGATACTAAATTTTATGAAACATGGAACAATGTTTATAAATGGATAGATAAGAAAAAATAAGATATATCTTTAGTTGTTTTTTTTTGTATTAGTTTTTACCTAGGTGATAATAATATTAATATTAGTTTAAAAGGACTTTTTGATGATTATGATATAGTAGTGTATGTATAAGTATAAGCAACATACCAAGATCTTCGATGTATAATAGCTGAATTTAGTTTTACTGTTTGGATTGAAGGTTTGACACTATTTTACTATAGTAATTAGGATTATATTAAAGGTATTTTTTGGTAATTATGTTATACTAACCCTACCTAACACTCACATTAAGATTTGTAAAACTTTAACTCAAATTTATTAACTTTTTTTACTATAATAGTTAACATATATTTAATTATGTATTCTTTTTCTATATTTGAATGTATACTTTCATAAGAAGCGGGGGAAATACACCCCCACTTTATGTTTATTGTTTGTATGTATTTGTTTCTTTTTATGAAAAATAATAAAAAAATTGGAAAAAAAAAAAGATGACAAGTAGTGTCAGAAAACAGTAATCTGCCATCATGACTAAAATTAATCTGCTTTAAATGGCTCATAAGGAGAAAACACAGCAATATTTTACCCACCTGGTGGGGCAACTTTACCAATGAAAGAGCACTTTGGTTAATAACAAGTCCCTGTCTTTCAAAACTCCCCACTTTTCTTCTATTGAAGCCCCTTGAAGCCAACAAGCACACAATGTCCATGTCTGCAGTTACTTCTCCATTTTGGTCCATGTAGAGTTTCCAATGAGAAAGATTATAGAACTCATTCTTCTCCAGAAAGGGATGGAACTAGAATGGAAACACCCAAGAATTTTAAAAGCAGAAAACATTGTTTCTTATCCTACCTCTTATTTTCATGTTACATTTTTCCTTTAAATTTTATTTTATTTTATTTGAAACATTAAAATATAAACTTTAAAAAAGTTTTTAAAAAGTAATACAAAAAAGATCTAAAGAATAGTGTTGGGCAAACTTCATGAAGTTCGGGTTCGGTGAACTCATCCGAACTTTACCGTGAAGGTCAGGTGAGTTCACCGAATCCAAACTTTAGCCGAACCCAAACAGCAGCAGCGCCACTACAGCGTTCCTTTCTGTAAAAATAAACAAGGAGGTGGGGAATTCCCCACCTCCTTTTGCTTCCTTTTATTTTTTACAGAAAAGAATGCCGCAGCGATGCTGCAAACAAAAGGAGGTGGGAAATCCCACAAAGGAATTCCAGGGGCGGGGCTTTGACATCACGGAGACTCCTTCCTCCCCATTTCGGCCAGCCAGGAAGTAGTCTCCATGACTTCAAAGCCCCACCCCAGAATCCCTTTATGGGATTTCCCACCTCCTTTTGCTTGTGGAGTCTGCAGAGTCTGCGGAGAGGGGCGGCATATAAATCCAATAAATCTAATCTAATCTAATCTTTGCAGTGCTGCAAGCAAAAGGAGGTGGGAAATCCCACGATGGGATTCCCGACTCTATTCCCGGGCGGTGGCGTTTTCACGGTGTTTGGCCGAACCCAAACCCGAACTTCAGATGAACTTTTTTAAAAGTTTGGGTTTGGGTTCGGCATGCAGAACACTCCAAAGTTCGGCACAAACCCGAACTTTGCAAGTTTGGTTCGCCCAACACTACTAGAGAAGGCTACACAAAAATGTGCAATTAATTAAATTAACAATTTGACTTTATAAACTGCCATCTGTGCTGGTTTCTTTTTGAAACTGAAAAGCAAATTATAGACATACAGCAGAAATTCCAGACAACGATAGGCTTACGAGGATTTCACTCTGTTGTCCTCAATGTAACAAATACAATCTTGTACCAAAAAGGATAAATATAAATAATAAAGTGTGAAAGACATCATATAATTGACTGTAAATAAAAAAATAAAAAAATGTAGTTCTATAAATATCTGAGCCATCTTTTACTCCGGAGCCCTTCATTGAGTCCTCTGCCCAAAGAATGAGGCTCTTTATTTCTGCAGGAATAAACATCTGAATGATTTCTTCCTTATTTCAACATGATTTATTGGCCACTTGCTCTGTGAAAATAGAATCCAGCTCAGGCCATCAGATGTTCCCAGAGTCTTCGTCAAATTTATAAGAGTGAACTTCTACAATGTTAATCATAAATCAGGAATAGCTTTAAAAATGCAGATATAATTTAAAATTAACAATGTTTAATATCAAAATATATCTGATTCCAATTCCTTGGTAAACTATCATTTGACCCACGAAATCTGTTGGTTTTTTGTAGCACAAGGAAGTTGAGATGGGTCTCCTCCTTTTCCTATGGATTTCTTCTCCAAAAGAGTTTAATTTGTTGGATCCTTGTTGGGATCCCATACCTGCCATGGCTGGAGTCTTGGAGCTTCCAATGTCTCTTGGACCTTCTTCCTTCTCCAAGATCTGGATGAATATGCAGCCTTCAGGATGTGGGCCAGAGTAATAAGCATAATGTAAATAGAGTCACTATTTTCAATCTTAATCGTGCCCTTTTTTATTGAAACATTTTGGATGCATCTTCTTCGACCTTTGACAGAAAAGGCATATTTTGAAGAAGAACAGTTAAAAGATTGTTGTACAAACTGCCGATCTAGAAAGAAATAGGGTTCAAAATCACCATACTTTGGCCTTAATTTTTGCATAAAATCAAAGCTCCAAATACTATGGATGTATTTGAGATACCCATGATGACATATTAAATATTTTCCCAAAGTTGTAGTGATCCAGACTTTCCCTTCAATGGGTCCTGGCAAATCTTTAAGTGTTAATTGGAAAATATGAAATGCGCTCGAAACAATAACATATTCTGTGAGGTGAACAAAGACATTGACTTGTTTCCACATAGAGCTGCATCCCCCAAGGGGTTCTTGATAAATAGTCATTGGAATTTGGTGAGATATAACAACACAAATCCCATTCCTGACAAGCAAAGAAGGAAAACTCCTCAGGAAATGCGCTCCCTTTTCTGTTTCTGGAGCAAGGAGACCAATCAAGGTCCATCTGAAGTGGAGGAGCAGCTGGACAATTGCTGGGTAGTGAAACCCTTCTTTGGGAAGCATCCGGTGGAAAAAGGGGAAATCACTTTTATCACTCAGAATCTCTGAAGCAATTTTATCCCTCATCTGAAAAAGTAATGAAAAATGACGAGGTTTGTTTTGATAAATATATTTGAATGGTTTATTGATTAGTCATTTTTTAAAATATTTAACACATAAACACATAAACACATAATATTAATAAGACTGTATATAAAAACAGATACAAGAAATAAAATAAATTAGAATAACACCTCTACAACTAACCACAATTAGATTAAAATATGGAGTTAAGTAAAGTAAGGTAAAGATAAAGGTTCCCCTCGTACATATGTTCTAGTAATTCTTGACTCTATGGGGCAGTTCTCATCTCCATTTCAAAGCGGAAGAGCCAGCGCTGTCCGAAGACATCTCTATGGTCATGTTGCCAGCATTACTAAATACCGAAGGTGCACAAAAAGCTATTACCTTCCCATTAAGGTGGTCCCTATTTTTCTACTTGCGTTTTTACATGCTTTCAAACTGCTAGGTTGACAGAAACTGGGACAATAATGGGAGTTCACTCCATTATGGGGATTAGGGATTCGAACCACCAAACTGCCAACCTTTCTAATCAACAAGCTCAGCATCTTAGCCACTAAGCCACCATGTACATTTACCCTGTTCATCTACCCACTATCAACTCTTCTCAAGAGATTCTAGCATTTATCTTAACCACAATATCCACTTGAACAATGAGGCAATAATAACTAGGGTGCTTTTTATATCCTTTTTAAAAATAGAAAACATTATTGCCTCTGGAATCAACTTCCCCTGGAGATTCAAACTGCCCCCACCCTCCTTGCCTTTCCCAAGACTTTGAAAACCTACCTATGTCACCAGGCATGCGGTAATTGACATATCCCTTGGCTAGTAAGATTTATGTATGGTTGTGATTGAGTAGTATTGTCTGTTTTTTAATTATAGGGGTTTTAGCCATAGTTTTAATTATTGGATTTGTTGTACATTGTTTACTGTTGCTGTGAGCTGCCCTGAGTTTTCAGAGAGGGGCGGCATACAAATCTAATAAATTATTACTATTTTTAATTATTTTTATTTTTATTTTTATTTTTATTTTTATTTTTATTTTTATTTTTATTTTTATTTTTATTTTTATTTTTATTTTATTTTTATTTTTATTTTTATTTTTATTTTTATTTTTATTTTTTTTTATTTTTATTTTTATTTTGCTCACAACTATAGCAGGTATAACTTTTATTTTTTGAATAATCCAGCTGATAGAAAGTCCTTTCCAGGGGCTCTATTGTTCTTCAAGCCTTTTATGATTCATTTGATTATGAATACAATAAGGTTAAAAGTTGTTGACATGTTGGCTCATATATTTGTAGCTTTTTATATAACGTGGTTAATTACTGCCATTGATAACTATGAGCCTATCAGAAATATACTGTATTTTTTGGAATATAAGACACACTGGAGTATAAGACGCGCATCAGTTTTGGGGGAGGAAAATAGGGAACAGAATCTGCTTACCAGATATTCATCTGGCTAGCATCCTTAGTCTGGTCAGCTTCAGCACATTATTTTATCCCCTGGCTGGGGCTTTTAAAAAAATCCTTATTTGGAGAGCGTAACAATGAAAGAGCTTTCAAGAGAGTAAGAGCTGGGAACATTGTTAGAAACTGGTTAAAATTCTAGGCAAGTAGAGCAATGAAAAAAACCTGCAAAGGCTTAGGGCTTGGAAAACATTCTTTGCAGAGAATAACAATGAAAGACTTTGCAAGCCGGTAAGAGCTGGGAACATTGTTAGCACCTGGTTAGTGCTGGAAAGAAACATTTGGAGCTAGTTAGATCAATGAAAAAACCCCTGCAAAGACTTAGAGCTTGGAAAACATTCTTCAAAGACAGTAACAATGAAAGAACCTGCAAGATAAGAGCTGGGAAGATCGTTAGCATTAGGACTGGGGGGAAAAGCTTTGAAAAAAGATGCATTCAGAATATAAGATGCACCTGAATTTTCAGCTTCTTTTAGGGAGTAAAAAGGTGCGTCTTATACTCCGAAAAATATGGTATTTTTTTTTAACAATAGGTAAGATGGAGATTTTTTTTCATGAATATGGGATTCGTTCAGCATTCAAAAATATTTTTTTTCTAAGATTATGTACAAAAATGTGAACTTTCCATCAGGGCTGCATCTTCCTATTGTACTGAATTAGTTTTTAATTCAGCAGCCTTTCCTCACCTTTACAACTGTGCAACAGAAACATACACACACCTGTGGGACTTTGTAGGTGCCTACTAAAGTTGACATCTGGATGGATATTTCCCTGTCAGCTGCATCAACCAAAGCCAAAATATTGTCTTTCCTTCCACAGCTGTAGTTGGGAACATTGGCTTTTCCAGTTGAGAGCATGTCCAGCAAGGCATTTGAAGTGCCAAGTGCGAGCAAATAGTTCTCATGGATGTTGTACCCAAGTGTGAGATTATTCATTAGCTGAATATTCTTGTTAATCACTTGGATGGTGAAAATAAAGCGTTCTTTGTCATAGTTATCATAAGCTACTCTATTGTTAAAAAAAAACCAGTTATAGTTAATATCAGCATAATCAAGAGTAATCATCAAATAACTTTTTTTTTAAAATTTCAACCCCTTTGTCAATATATGACTATTGAGTCTGAAGCAAATACTCATCCAAACCCATAGGCAAATAATCCATCAACATTAAATATTTGTAAATATTGAGAAATTGGAAAGGAGATAGTCCTCTACTCCATAAGGTTAAGAATCACAAATAGTCCATTATTTGCAGCACTGTAATAAAGAAGTGGATATTTCAAAAGTGATTGAAAAAAATGCCATTTTAATTCAAGTCACCCTCCAATCCTACACAAATTAGGCACTGAACTGAATATCAATGACTGGTTATAAAAATATAGAAATGAGCTGGTCAAAGGAAACTATGACTTCCTTAAGTCATTAATTCTATAATTTGTGGCAGAGAGGAAAATAATGTAGACTTCTTTCAGGTATTTTTTACATCCTATCATTACATTTGTGTCTCTTAATAATAATAAGTGCTATTGCTAACATGTTGTAAGCCACCCTAAGTCTAAGGAGAAGGGCGGCATAAACATTGAATAAATAAATAAACAAACAAACAAACAAACAAATAAATAAATAAATAATTTATTAGATTTGTATGGTGCCCCTCTCCTAGGACTTGGAGTGGTTCTTCCATGCAGTGTTGTGAAATGTTGTGGACATAATTTTCTTGGACTTCAGTAAGCATTTGATAAAGAAAACCACAATCTATTACTTGATAAGATAGAAAAAAATTGGATTAGACAGCATGATCATCAGATGGATTCATAACTGGCTGACCAACCATACTCAAGATTTAGCCCTTAACTGAACTGCATCTACTTGAAAGGAAATATGCAGTGAGGTATCCCAAGGCTCTGTCGTAGGCTTAGTACACTTTAATAACTTCACAAATGTTTTAGATGAGGACATAGAATGAGGACTAATGTAATTTTCAGATGACACCAAGCTGGCAGGTATAGACAACACTCCAGAAGATAGAATCAAAATACAGAATGATCTCGACAGACTTGAACACTGGGTCTTAAGTAACAAAATGAAATTCAGTGGTGAGAAAAGTAAGGTTCTACCTTTGGGGTTTGGTATCAAATGCACCAGTGTACAATAGATTGTATTATTCAATAGCAGTGTTCCCTCTAATTTTTTTTGGGGTGGGCAGAAAAGTATAGTGTCTGAGCGGCAGTCCCTTCGGGACTGGGCGGCACTCTTTCCGTCTCACTCTTTCCCTCTCTGCTTCTGGGCAGGTTTGAAAAACTCTTCAGTTGATGATGATTTTTAAGTGAGCCATTGCTCACTGCTCAGCTTAGAGGGAACTATGTTCAATAGTAATAACTGTGAAAGGGATCTTGGACAATCATTTAAATATGATCCAGCAGTGTGCTGCAGCTGCCAAAAAAGCCATCACAATCTTAGTCTACATTAGCAGAAGGATAGGATCAAGACCATGTGAAGCATTAGTACCACATTAAAATGCCTTGATAAGAGCACACATGCAATATTTTGTCAAGTTTTAGTCAACACAATAAAAAGGAGGTTGATATTCTAATAAGAATGCAAAGAAGAATAACAAAAATGATTAGGTTGCTGGAAACAAAAACATATGACAACAGTTGCAAGAACATAGTATTTCTAGTACAATGCAGAGAAGCATTGGAAGTGATATAATAGCAGTGTTCCAATATCTAAAATAAGAGATGAACAATCTATTCATTAAAACACCTGAAGTCAGAACAAGAAACCATGGATGGAAACTAATCAAGGAGAGAAATTTCCTAACAGTTTGAAGAATTCATCAGTGGAATGGCTTGCATTCACAAGTTGTGGCTGCTCTATCACTGGCTGATTTTAAGAAGAGATGGGATAGCCATTTGTCTGAAACGGTATAAAGTCTCCTGCTTGGACAGGGACATCTCCAGGTTTACCTTCCAAGTCACTTATTCTGCTATATTTCTGTCATATTCAAAAAAAATGAGAAGAGAGAGAGAGCCTATCAAAATCAGAACAATTTATTTATTTGTTTCTTTTGTCAAGTACGTATTGGTGGTAGACAAAGATATAATAATATTGATATACATGATACCAGTAAAAAAGAAGCCTTAGGACAGGGGACGGAAGGCACGCTGGTGTACTTATGCAACCCCTTTCCGACCTCTTAGGAATTGGGAGAGGTGAATCCCAGAGATTAGTCAATTACTGCAATATAGGAGTAAGTGGAATAAAAATAAAAGAATGAAGGTGTTAGTAATGCAGATGGAGAGAATACAACTCCATCACAGTGAAAGACTTACAAGTAAGATTTACTTAGAGGAAACACGTTGAAACTCAATATATCCTCTGCCATAGTAAATGCACTGGTGATTATACTAATGAGATGGTCTCCTGGTCTATAGTAACTCCATGGTCTATTTTCACCTAGATGCTCCAAGTTCAGTGAACACTTCATTCTACGCTTCCCAGAGACTTGCTGGGATACCAGCAGTGGCAGAAGCAGAAGCAGGGGGTCCATAATTAATGAGGCTGAATCAATCCTCTGTTTCCAAAGAAGAGTTACGTGAATTCAAAACACTTTCACGAAATGAAATATCCAGTGGCTTTTCCCTTTTGAACAGAGACAAACCGAGTTTCGCATAGAAAAGGAAGACAGTGCATTCAGCAAAACAGCCCCTAAATCTTGTGCAAATCATTCAGCACAAGTAGAGGGCTTTCCCCCCCTTTTTTCTGATGCATTCACTGTTGCTTTAGCCTAATGTTATATCACAGGCAGTCACTGGGAAAATTGCAGCATATGTCTCACAGTCCAGGATATTTACTGTGAGTGATCATTTGTCCCCTGGGACTTCTGAACCTCTTCCATGTACAAAGAAAAAAAAAGATGTTTGTGAAATCTCACAGATACATCCCTGGGGACACTCTTCTACAGTCCTGTCAGGACATGTCCAGAAAGTCATGCTGGAGAAAGATACTTTAATACCTAGGGAATTGTCTCATTGTGAAGTCCTCCATTAGGGTACACTGTCTCCACAAACTGCTGGGGAAGATCACCCAGAGCTATGGAGTTTTGTTCCAGTGTAGATTTCTGTCATTTAATTCTAGAGCTCCCTGTCTTCTTAACACCAAGGAATCATCCCTGAACACTTATCTGGGAGGAAAGGGCTAATTTTCAAGGCCAGGAGATTAAGAGCAAAACATCTCCTAGAAAACAGCCAGAGATTTCCATAAGAAGTGCATATCACTTTACAGAGGCAAAGAAACTTAGTAAAATTTTATACATTTGATTTTAAAAAATGTTTTCAAATATTCTTTTTCGATTTTTATTTTTCAAATTTAATTTTTCAAATTTTTTCAAATTATATTTTTCAAAAATTTAATTTTTTTTCAATTATTTAAAATTGGTTTTACAATTTTCAACTTATTTTTCAATTTTAAATATGCTATTTTTTCAATTTATTTTACAATTTTAAAAAATGGAAAAAAGTTTATTTTAATTCTTTAGAAATTTTTAAATTCTTAAAAATGTAGGAGGAAAAAAAAGATTGACACTTCAAACCAGGGAAGATAGTGATGAATTTGCAAGGCAGAGAATAAAGGACCAAGAACTTTTATAAGCTATTGTATACTGACTCTTCACAACAGGGAACATACTGCAAAATATCCATTCCCACCCCACTTCAGGAGAAGGATACTGCAAAATTTCCATTTCCTCCCCACTCGTTGGAGAAGGATATTGCAAAATCTCCATTCCAAGCCCTCTCTGGTGTAAGCCAGCCAGAGATGGTATTTGCCTTTTCTCTGAACTATTCAAAATTTCTGTTGCGGGTTCTTTGAACTACTCAAAATATCTGCTACAGTTCTCCAGAACTTGTCAGAACCTGCTAGATTTCACCCCTGCTCTCTTCCCTAGTCTACTCCAAAGAAAATCTTCTGGAGCTGAAGAATCATTTTCATAGTTTGCCCCTCCTCAGAAGAATTACTGTCCCTTTCTTCACCTACACATGGGGATGAATGACACAACAATGAATCTGAAAACAATAACAAGAGATTACGAAAAGCTGGGGAAGAAAGTTAAATTCTGTCTTTTAGAATGGACAAAATTTGAATTAAAGATTTGTTGAATTGTACAACCAACAAATTATATATTTTTAATAGTTTTATTTACACCACTTTCTCCCCCCCCCCCCCCCACGACAGCTGTAAAATTCATCTTATGTATGTATATAATCAGGTATATTTTTATGGTAAAAGTTTGGGAATAGTTTGTGTTCGAATAAAGTTTGTGTTCAATAAAATTATTTTTTGCACAGATGTTTTCTGAGAGCCTAAATGCATGTTCCTTCCAAGGTGTGTCACCTTTTGAAAATCTGAGATATCCAGGTATATTTTCATTGGAACATTTGAGTGTGTCCTGAGTTGAAATCCAGTCAATGGCTGTAATGTGCACCTGGCCAGGAAAAAATATTATCTTTGGGAAAAATGGTTCCAGGGAGCCTAAATGCATGTTCCCTCCCAGAATGGATGACTTTTGAAAATCTGAGATATCCAGGTATATATTCATGGGAGAATTTTTTTTTTATGTTAAAGGCCGCCGCAGCAGCACTGCAAGCTAAAGGAGGTGGGGAATCCCATGATGGGATTTCGGGGGCGGGCTTTGACATCATGGAGACTCTTTCCTGGCATGTGGCTTTATTTCAAGAAGTGTTCAAATTCGGGTTCGGGTTTGGCGAACACGGTTCAGGTTCTCTCTCCACCAGTTGCAGTTTGTCAGTGTGCCATTCTTGTCCTTTGTGCAAAGCCAGCCAGCCAGGGCACCAGAACAAGCATTGGTTGCCGATCAATTTCCGGTCACAATTCAAAGTGTTGGTTATGACCTATAAAGCCCATCATGGCACCGGACCAGAATATCTGCTTCTGCTGCACTCAAACTCAACCCTGATAACATGGAGTGGCTGTGGGTTCTGCCTCCCAAGGATAATTCTATCTGTCCGTCCATCACCCTGACGGGAAGTCATTGACCCCCTCAGAGAGAGTCCGCAACTTGGGCGTCCTCCTCAATCCACAGCTCACATTAGAGAAATATCTTTCAGCTTTGGCAAGGGGGGCGTTTGCCCAGGTTTGCCTGATGCACCAGTTGCGGCCCTATTTGGACCAGGAGTCGCTGCTCACAGTCACTCATGCCCTCATAACCTCGAGGATCGACTACTGTAATGCTCTCTACATGGGGCTACCTTTGAAAAGTGTACAGAAACTTCAGATCATGCAGAATGCAGCTGGGAGAGCAGTCATGGGCTGCCCCAAATATGCCCATGTTACCGCAACACTCCGCAGTCTGCATTGGTTGCCGATCAGTTTCCGGTCACAATTCAAAGTGTTGGTTATGACATATAAAGCCCTAAATGGCACCGGACCAGATTATCTCAGGGACTGCCTTCTGCCGCATGAATCAGAGCGACCGGTTAAGTCCCACAGAGTTGGCATTCTCCGGGTCCCATTGACTAAACAATGTTGTTTGGCAGGAGCCAGGAGAAGAGCCTTCTCTGTGGCGGCCTGGACCCTCTGGAACCATCTCCCCCAGATATGAGATTTGCCCCTACTCTCCTTGCCTTTCGCAACCTCCTTAAAACCCACATCTGTCGTCAGGCATTCATACATGGTATGCTTGTATGTATGACTGGTTCTTTAAATTGGGGTTTTTTACATTATTTTTAATATTAGATTTGTTTACATTGTCTTTTTTATTGTTGTTAGCTGCCCCGAGTCTTCGGAGAGGGGCGCCATACAAATCTAATATATAAATAAATAAAATAAATAAAGCAGACTTTGGTGAGCGGGCTGCCAATTCCTCTCTCTTCCAGTTCCAGTTCTAAACTGTGCCAATTTAATTCTGTGTGCAAAGCCATAAAGAGCCCTCATCATCACCCACCTCCAAAGCAGCAAGGCCGTCTCAGCCAAAAGCAGTGGAGTCTTTAATGATCTTCGTTGACGCTTGTAACTGGGATGCCATGGTCCGTCCACCTGCCCCATCCCCAGTTGCAGAACTTTGGCTTCCAGATACCTCATAGCTTCTGCTGGAGAAAGAGGAGGTGTCCAGGGCATAATCGGGGAAGGATGATGAGACCCAGATCCCTGCTCCTGCAGCTTACTGCAATGTTGAGGCTGAGAGGGAGGCTAGCGGGGAGGAAGAAGTGGAAGAAGATGCCAGGAGGGATGACGAGGTGCTAGATCCCACGTGGACCGAAGGCCAGCAGAGTTCAGAGGAGGAAGAGGCTGTGGTGGTCCCACAGCCCCAGTCAGCCAGCAGAAGAGGGAGAAGGCTGCAAACCCTCAGCGTTTAGTCTGCTGTTAATACTGGCCACAGTGGCCAGAGACTGAGCACGCCACACAGCTCATGCCCTTCCATCACACAGGATTGCTGGAGAAAAGCAGCTGCTTGCTGTTGCCTCCTCCTTCTGCTCTACTTCCCCCTCTTCACCCTCTTGCAAATCTAAATTTGGGTCAATTACAGTGCCACTTTCTTTCTCTGCATTTCCTTTTTCTATGTAATCTAATGCCTCTAGTGCTCTCTCTAAATTTAATGACTCTTCTGGCTTTCCTTTTCCTTAATCTATAAGCTAACCATGTCCCAGCTTTATTAGCATATTCAAAATAATTTTGCTTCATTGTTTTTATATTTAAATCTAATTCTACTTGATTAATTTAATTTACTTTATGGGTTATTAAATCTTTTTCTGGTTGTAACTTTTCGCTTTCAGAATTTTCCCTATATTGATTTTCCATATCTTGCAATTCTCTTTGCAAGTTAAGTATTTTCTCTTTGCGTTTTTTATTTTTTCTTATTTGATAAGTAATAGATATGCCTCTAAAATATGCTTTCATCATGTCCCATACATTATAAATTGATGTATCTACATTTAAATTTTCTTTAAAGAAAATACTTAATTCTTTTTCCATTTTAACTAAGAATTCTTTTTCCTGTAGTATATTCGAATTTAAAGTCCACCTATTTTTACCTCGCACTGGATTCCTGAATTTTAATAAGATTGAAGAGTGGTCTGACCATTTCTAATCCTGTATCTCCATATTCGTAATCTGTGAAAACAAAGTTAAATTGGTCCACACCATATCAATACATAATTCATGTGGATGTGTATATTGCCTACTATTAAGGTTCAATTTTCTCAGGCCTCATACAAATCCAGTTCTTTAATCATGGTCATACCCGAGCTTAGAAGTCTTCTTTAATATGGTTTTTGCTTCTCCCTCTATAGTCCAAAGTAAAATCCATAATTACATTAAAATCGCCCAATATACAAACTTTTTGCCAATTAAACTCATTTAGTTTTTTTGTGTAATTTGGAATTTTAAAAAAATTGTTTTTGATTCGGGGCATAGATTCCTACTAACAATGTTTTGCCATTATCTGTACAGATTTCCACCATTAATATTCTCCCTTCGGTGTTTTTATAGATTAAATTAGGATTTAAATATTCTTGGATGTACATAACTATACCTTTTTTCCTTACTTGTGCAGAAGTACAAAACATTTCCCCCAATTTTGGACATTCCAACAATTTATTATATTTTTCTTTTATATGCGTTTCCTGCATACAAATGATATCTAAATTTGATTTACCCATATCTAAAAAACACGTTTCCTTTTTATTAACGAGTTTAAGCCATTGATATTTACTGATAGAATTTTTATTTCACCTTCTCTAATATCTTTATTGACTATTCGATTTAAGGACGCCCTTTGATCTTGTCTCAATCAGCGTCCTAGCCCTAGCACCTTCTTCTTCATTTCTGCCAAACCCTCTGTATCCCTCCCCTCCCTTTCCTCGATTCTAAAAACATATCTAAAAATCCAATTAATATCGCTAAAATAACTTTAAAAACTCTAATAACGTTTAAAATAATTCATTCCCATTCACACAACAAAACATAATACACTTGTCGGTCAGGGAGCCAGGGTCTAATGGCCCCAAGCCTGGCAGCACAGATAGGTCTTTAAACTTTTACAGAAGGCAAGGAGGGTGGGGGCAGCGTGAATGTCTGGGGGGAGCTGTTTCTAGAGGGCTGGGCCCCCCACAGAGAAAGCTAGCCACAAAAAATTCTTTCCAAAGATTCAACGACATCCTTTGTTCAGCACCAACAGGAGGTACATGGATGTTGAGAGAACCAAAGTGGTCCATATGATGAACTTCTGGGTGTGACGACAAGGTATGAACTTTATTTTATATATGGCCATATAGCCATATATATATATATATATATATATATATATATATATATATATATATATATTATTTTTATTTGTTTTTTAACATAGATAAGTAAAGCAAATAACAAGTAGGCAAGGAACCCAACAACAACAACAAAAAAAAGGGAAACAATACAATAAGTATCACATATAGTAATAAAAAATAATAAAAAACAAAACAAAACATAAATACAACATTTGGGAAACAAAAGTTTCCCCACTTCTTTTTTGAATGTTCGATCAGAGAATTTTTCCTTGTCATTGAATATTCTTTTATTTGATGAGTTGCTTTGCTTGAATTTTAATTATTTCTCCACTCTTCTTTTCTTTAACCAATCGTAAAATTTCCCCATATCTTATAGTAATCAGAGTCTTCTTTTCCCTCTAATTTTTTTGACATCCTCTTCATCTCTGCACAGTCTAGCATTTTTTTGATTATTTTGCTTTCTTCTGGTGTTTTATTTGTTTTCCAATGCTGGGCATAAACTATCCTAGCTGCTGTTAGTATGAGAATGGCTAAGTATCTTACTTCTTTTTTCATTTTTTTAATTGAAAATACCTAAAAGCGACAGAGGGATCCTGCTTCCCTGTTGGAGTTTATATGCTAGTCCCCTACTACAATCTTGCCTCTCCTGGGAAAGAAAAACCCTACACTATAGGGAATTAATAATGATTCCAAAATGAACAATGGAGGTATCCAAAGGTGGCTTTTCTCTAGGTTAATTGACAAGTCATGATGTTGATAGTTACCTGGAGATGATGAAGCACAATGGTGCATGCACCAGGATATCACCAAGGTAACACTGGACATGCATGCATAAGTTCTTCAGGTGAGCCAATGTCTTGCGGACCACAGCAAGAATAGAATAAAACCTGCCCTTATTGTTCGAGAGTACCTACTGGATGGCTCAAATATCCAGCAGGTACTGTACAGCCTTATCCATGAGAGCTTTTTTGGACGATGGAGCAACAAACAAAAAACCTTGAGGAAACGGAGAGAAATTCTAGAGAGAGACCAAAATCGATGGTTGCCTCTTCTCAGATTGGGGCAAACTGGGCTAGATGACTCCCAATGGGTGCATCATGACCATCAGCACTTAGCTCACCTGAGGTCACTTGGGGGTTGTCTGTGCCCTCAAACAAACAGCCAGCACTAACACATTAGTTTCTATATGGTATTGCACACTTCTTTATTACTTTTCGTAACCTCTAGAGAAGAATCAGCCTCTTTTAAGAAAGTATGCTGCAAATTAACAAAAAGTAAAACTGTAATGAACATGCTATTTTAAAGTAACCTATTTGGTTGTGTATAAAATATTCTGGTTACACAGTCCCACACACACAAACAAAATGATTGTGAAATTATAGGAATACCTCTCTCACCTATGCCATCTTTATTATGTTTTTCCTTGAGTGTCAATGAACTCAGACCCACCAAATAATTTGAGAATACTGACATTCCATCCTTGTCATTTGTAAGCAAGATCAAATCTGAATATCTGTGATCACTACGGTTTAGATTGTAAATCTCATTGCTGGCACCAATTTCTCTAGGAACAAATATAGGAAACACCCACCCACCCACCCACCCAAAAAAAATCCTTATTCACTGCAGATTATTTATTCAGTGTACACTGCAGGAATTTTCTTCCAAGAAAATAGTGGGAGGGAATACAAGAGATGAAAGGATGCACTCATATATCTACATTTCAGGAAAATAATAGTACATGCCCATATCTAACATATGATGTAAGAATGATTATTCATAATCCATTTATTGTTACTACCCTTAAGTAATAGTTATTGTCTAAATAAAAAGAAATATCAGTTGCCTATACCCACTACTCTAGGAACTTGCATTCCTCACGATTTATTTATTTATTTATTTATTGGATTTATATGCTGCCCCTCTCCGAGGACTTTATCCTATCTTCCAGTTACCCTTTAACACTCTGAAGCAAAACTGTTGGCGTAGTCATCCATGGAGAAGATCTTGGACCATTTTCTGTTGGAACATGTTGAGAATTGACATTCCCATGTCTCACATTTCAACATTTCTTCTAGATGTAAGCTTTTCCTTCATATTCAGATCTGGCCTCAGAAGAATAATGAAGCATTTTGGGAAGAAAATACAGCCCAGGAGACCAGCACTAGAGCACAACATGGAGAAGACTTGAACGACCACCATGTATTTCCCTTTGATGCTGAGATAGGTAGGCACAAAAGTCACCCAGACACTGCAGAAAACCAGCATACTGAAGGTGATCAGTTTGGCTTCATTGAAAGCCCCAGGGAGATTCCTGGCCAGGAAAGCCACCACAAAGCAAATTGCAGCCAAGATGCCCATGTAGCTGAGAGTAATGTAGAACATGCCAAAAGGTCCTTCATTGCATTGCAGGATGATCTCTCCAGGCTGAGAGTGGAGGTCAGAGTCAGGGAATGGGGGAGAAATCCCCATCCAGATGGAGCAGATTATAATTTGGACAGTGGAACAAGAAAGGATAATGGAATTGGTCAAGCTCTTCCCCAACCACATCTTCACTCGGTTTCCTGGTTTTGTGGCTTGGAAAGCCAGCACCACCATGATTGTTTTGGCCAAGAGAGAAGAAATGGCAACTGAGAAGATGATGCTGAACATCACTTGTTGTAGTAGACAGGTGTCTTTCCTTGGTTGACCAATGAACAGAAAAGAAGACAAGAAGCAAAGCAGGAGGGAGACCAGGAGGATGAAAGAGAGGTCTCGGTTGTTGGCTCTGACCATGGGTGTTTCTCGGTATTTAATAAATATGATTAATACAAGCAATGTGGTTAGAAACAAGAGAAGGGCAAATGATAGGAGGAGGATGCCCAATTGTTCTTCATAAGACAAGAATGTTATAACTTTGGGGATACATTGAACTTGATCCTCATTTGGATATTTATCATCTGGACACTTGGTGCATTTTTCTGTATCTGAGAAAACCCAGAAGAAACGTTTCGTTAGTAACCTATCCTTTCAATCTTATGAAATATCTTTTTGGGGGATGACAATTGATACCAGGAGCATTTTCCAGAATAGGCATCTCCAGAAAATGAGATAAAAAGTATTTTCTAAAAAAAAATAGGAAAATTTCTAATACTCTATATGCAATATGTGAGAAGCTAAATAGTCAATCTTGCTTTGGTGAAATTCACATTTGACAGTTTGGAATACAGTTCATCCACCCTGAGTTTCTTCACGACTGATCGCACCAGTTTCACGTGTTTGTGCTTTGTTTCTGAGTAGATGAGAATATCATCCAAGGGGAGAGAGACAGCTCTTTCTTTGGGAAGGAATGAAGACATCTAGGGGCAATAATTCAGCCCCCTCCCCCATATGGCACCAGTGGGTGAGAGCTGCTGGGGGCCAGGGGGAGATTAAAAAAACTAAGAACTGAGGAACTGAGGATTATTTCTCCAACTTTCCCCCCCCCTTCCCCTCTTAACCTTGATTCATGATTCGTGTGTATTTCTGTGTATCATCGCTGAGAAACTATGCCCCCTTGTGGATTGTGGATGGATTGAAGAACTATGTGGATTGTGGATGGATTGAAGAACTATGCCCCCTTGTGGTCTGATTTTAAAAGACAACCAGAAAGAGAGGAGGTTTAACATCAAGACTCTTTGAACTGAACTAGATTAAGACCTTAGACCATGGAGACCGAGGAACACCGCACCTGGACTGACTGTTTGATTACTGATGATTATAAAATGTTTTAAGATCTGATTTTATACCATCAAAAGAAAATCAATTTTTACTAATTTATAATTTTTATCCTATATTTATATAAGTATAAATTTAATGTTATTGTGTTTTAAATTTTTATCAATTGCTATTTTATACTGTTATTAATCTAATTGTTTTTTAATATAATTGGGGTGTTAAGTAATGGATGACTGGGATAAGTATACTTGTGGGTATGAATGGAATGATTGGTATAACTGGGTTGGTGGGGGTGGGTGGGGTTATGGTATGGATGAGTTGATTGATAATAGTATGAATGGGAGTTTTGGCCCACCTGACGCTCGGCAGACAGGAGAGGAGGGGGCACTGATCTCTGGGGTGGCAGAGGGTCGGAATATTCCAGTGTTGCTGGGGAGAGGCAGATATGGCGGGGGCCACAGAATTAGCCGTTCCAGGGGAACGAGGGATCGTTGCTTAATAACGGTCCCTTGTTCTGGTTCCGTGATCCCAATCTTGGGTACTGGTGATGAGTGTAACTCTGGCCCTGGGCTCAGGTTGCTGCTGCTTAATGCCAGGTAGGTGGTAAATAAAGCTCTCCTCATCCGGGATTTGATCCTGGATGAGGAGGCCAACCTGGCATGTATTATTGAAACCTGGCTGGGCCCGGAGGGAGGTGTTCCTCTCTCTGAAATCTGCCCAGCTGGGTTTCAGATATGGCATCAACCTCGACCCCAGGGAAGGGGGGGAGGAGTGGCTATTATAGCCAGGGAGAGCCTTTGCCTGCGTGGACTCATTGCTCCGGAAATTGCGGGTTGCGAGTCTCTCTTGCTGAAGTTGGACTTAGGGGTTCAGGTGGGCTTATTTCTCACGTACCTGCCTCCCAGCTGTGTGTCAAAAGCCCTGCCTGTGCTACTCGAGGAGGTAGCCGGGTTGGCAGTGGAGTTCCCCGGACTTATTGTCCTGGGGGACTTCAACCTGCCGTCACTCGGCGAAACCTCTGGGTTGGCACAGGAGTTCATGGCCACCATGACAGCCATGGACCTGACTCAAGTAGTACAGGGTCCGACTCACGAGGGAGGGCACACACCTGACATGGTATTCCTTTCCGAGCAACTGAGTAATGGTCTGAGACTAAGGGGCTTAGATGCGTTGCCTTTGTCATGGTCAGACCATTTCCTACTACGGCTTGACTTCCTGGCTCCAATCCTTCCCCGCAGGGAGGCGGAACCAATTAAGATGTTCTGCCCCAGACGCCTGATCGACCCAGAGGGCTTTCAGACGGCGCTTGGGATTATACCAGAGGCACTTGTCCACAGTTCGGCAGAGTCTCTTGCGGAAGCCTGGAACAAGGCCGCAGCGGAGGCTCTTGACCGGATTGCGCCTTTGCAACCTCTCCGAGGCGCTAGACCCCGTAGAGCTCCATGGTTCAACGAGGAGCTCCGGGAGTTGAAACGCCAGAAGAGACGTCTAGAGAAGCGATGGAGGAAGAGTAGGTCTGAATCCGACCGAACACTTGTAAGAGCTTTTATTAAGACTTACAAAGTGGCGCTCAAGGCGGCAAGATGCACGTACCATGCCGCCTTGATTGCATCAGCGGAATCCCGCCCGGCCGCTCTGTTTAGGGTGACCCGCTCCCTTCTTAACCAGGGGGGAGTTGGGGAGCCCTTGCAGAGTAGTGCCGAGGATTTTAACACGTTTTTCGCTGATAAAGTCGCTAGGATCTGGGCCGACCTCGACTCCAATTGTGAAACAGAGTCGACTGACAACGAGTCAGTCGAGGTGACTGGGGCACGTACTTGTCCACCTGTCTGGGAAGCGTTTGATCTGGTGACACCTGATGAAGTGGACAAGGCCATTGGAGCTGTGAGTTCTGCCACCTGTTTACTGGATCCGTGTCCCTCCTGGTTGGTTTCGGCCAGCAGGGAGGTGACGCGGAGCTGGGCCCAGGAGATTACCAACGCTTCCTTGGGGCGGGGAGTTTTTCTATCACTCTATAAAGAAGCGCTCGTGCGCCCCCTCCTCAAGAAGCCCTCCCTGGACCCAGCTGTGCTTAACAACTATCGTCCAGTCTCCAACCTTCCCTTTATGGGGAAGGTTGTCGAGAAGGTGGTGGCACTCCAGCTCCAGTGGTCCTTGGAAGAAGCCGATTATCTAGGTCCCCAGCAGTCGGGTTTCAGGCCCGGTTACAGCACGGAAACCGCTTTGGTCGCGTTGATGGATGATCTCTGGTGGGCCCGGGACAGGGGTTTATCCTCTGTCCTGGTGCTCCTTGACCTCTCAGCGGCTTTCGATACCATCGACCATGGTATCCTTCTGCACCGGCTGGAGGGGTTGGGGGTGGGAGGCACTGTCCTTCAGTGGTTCTCCTCCTACCTCTCTGGCTGGTCGCAGTCGGTGTTAGTGGGGGGTCAGAGGTCGACTCCTAGGCTTCTCCCTTGTGGGGTGCCTCAGGGGTCGGTCATCTCCCCCCTGCTATTCAACATCTACATGAAACCGCTGGGCGAGATCATCCAAGGACATGGGGTGAGGTATCATCAATATGCGGATGATACCCAGCTTTACATCTCCACCCAATGCCCAGTCAACAAAGCGGTGGAAGTGATGTGCCGGTGCCTGGAGGCTGTTGGGGCCTGGATGGGTGTCAACAGACTCAAGCTCAACCCGGATAAGACGGAGTGGCTGTGGGTTTTGCCTCCCAAGGACAACTCCATCTGTCCGTCCATCACCCTGGGGGGGGGAATTATTGACCCCCTCAGAGGGGGTCTGCAACTTGGGCGTCCTCCTCGATCCACAGCTCACATTAGAAAAACATCTCTCAGCTGTGGCGAGGGGGGCGTTTGCCCAGGTTCGCCTGGTGCACCAGTTGCAGCCCTATCTGGACCGGGACTCATTGCTCACAGTCACTCATGCCCTCATCACCTCGAGGTTCGACTACTGTAATGCTCTCTACATGGGGCTACCTTTGAAAAGTGTTCGGAAACTTCAGATCGTGCAGAATGCAGCTGCGAGAGCAGTCATGGGCTTACCTAGGTATGCCCATGTTTCACCATCACTCCGCAGTCTGCATTGGCTGCCGATCAGTTTCCGGTCACAATTCAAAGTGTTGGTTATGACCTTTAAAGCCCTTCATGGCATTGGACCAGAATATCTCCGAGACTGCCTCCTGCCGCACGAATCCCAGCGACCGATTAGGTCCCACAGAGTGGGCCTTCTCCGGGTCCCGTCAACTAAACAATGTCGGTTGGCGGGCCCCAGGGGAAGAGCCTTCTCTGTGGCGGCACCGGCCCTCTGGAACCAACTCCCCCCGGAGATTAGAACTGCCCCTACTCTTCCTGCCTTCCGTAAACTCCTTAAAACCCACCTTTGCCGTCAGGCATGGGGGAACTGAAACATCTTCCCCTGGCCATGTTTAATTTATATATGGTATGCTTCTGTGTATGTCTGTTAGTATATGGGGTCTTTTTTAAATCTTTAATATTTTAAATTGTCAGATTATTTATGATTTGTTTCCACGTGTTGTGAGCTGCCCCGAGTCTTCGGAGAGGGGCGGCATACAAATCTAATAAATAAATAAATAAATAAATAAATAAATAAATAAATAAATAAATAAATAAATAAATAAATAAATAAATAAATAAATAAATAAATAAATAAATAAATAAATAAATAAATAAATAAATAATAAATAATAAATAATAAATAATAAATAATAAATAATAAATAATAAATAAATAAATAATAAATAAATAATAAATAAATAAATAAATAAATAAATAAATAAATAAATAAATCAAAACCCTCTCGTAAAGGTGCTCATGGAAGACTTTGTTGATCAGTTGCATATATATTGCCGGTGCCCTCTGTAGACTGAAGTAGAGCACCCAAAATTGGAAACTACACAGGGGGCAGTTGAAAGCAGTTTTGTGTATTCAGTCCCCAATCTCCTCTCCTGAGTCAGGATTTTCATCCTGGTTCTAGCATTATGTTCAGCCAGGGGGTCATCAAAATGCAGCCAGAGGGCAGCCATAAAAGCATAATAATTCCTCATCACTGAGGAATCGTCATTATGGAGGCCCACCGTCCACTCAGCCATGATACCTTCCAGGGCCATGGTAATGCATCACATTTTTGTTGTAGGGAAATCGTCCCCATATTCTTGCATGTGATTCTGCACCTGGGTCAGGAAAAATCCCAAAGCCTTGGGATTCCCATTTGTATTTTACTCCCACTAGAGAAACCATCGGAATTTGACACCTCCCGAGAAGCATCCCCCTTGCAAGGTGGGCCTGGGAAGACACCGCTGCTGATGTCTCTGCTGCCCCTGCTTGGCCTGGCTCGGTTCCCAAGGGCACTTCTGTGATAGCTGAGGCCCTTCCTCCTCCCCAAATTCTTCAGCTCCCCTCCCAACTGGCAGTGCATACTTTTCACAACTTCTCTGATTAGGCCTGCCACGCCCCTGAGCTGGTTTTCTCAGTGGTGCCATACTTTTTTTAAGTACTGCACATGCACAGGCACACAAAATGCCCGTGCCCATGCAGGGTGTCCCTCAGCCAATTGGCAGTAGCAAAATCTGGAACTCACCCCTGCTCTCGATGAATCCACTTCCATAAACCTGCACTTTTCCTTGGTGACACTCACCTTCCTGAGTGGAAATGGTCCCCTCTGGACAAGGAACACAATCGTAGCAGCAAATTGGCTCTCCTTCTCGCTTTCGTTTGACAAATCCAGGACGGCAATTTTCCACACATTTGGATTGAGGCCAAGCCTAAGAAGACAAATCAGAATTGCCACAAAAATGTTTCTGCACTAAGTATCCATGGAAAATGGAGATAGATATGAAGTAGACTTTGTGGGCTTCGCTTGGAGAAATATCAACTCTAACCCTAACCTCTAACTATTCATGATCATATGCAGAGTCATAATTATATGCACAGAAGACCATCAAAGATGATTAGGGATTGGAGGCTAAGATACATGAAGAACTTTTGCAGGGACTACATATACCTAGTCTAGTGAAGAGAAGGATCAGATGAGATATGATATCAGTGTTCCAATATCTATGCGGCTGCTGCAAAGAAGATGGAGTTAACCCAGTGTTTCCCAACCATGGCAACGTGAAGATATCTGGACTTCAACTCCCAGAATACAGCAGCCAGCGAATACTGGGACATGCGCACAAGCACATTGGCAACCTGAAGCTGCACGCAGAAGCTCACAAGTAGCAGTGGTAAGTCGCAACCCCTGCCTGCTTGCATCCAGCCAACACATTTCAAAACATTATCACTATACAAGATGTAGATTTGTGTGTTATTATATCAGTGGCAAACCTTGCATCAGCATATGCAGTTAATACCAGTTCTGACCCCAGTTCCAAATACAGGTAATAATATTGTATGTTTCAAATATGTAAGCATTCGCTTAGGTGCTTGCCAACATAGAAACATAGAAATATAGAAACATAGAAGATTGACAGCAGAAAAAGACCACATGGTCCATCTAGTCTGCCCTTATACTATTTTCTGCATTTTATCTTAGGATGGATCTATGTTTATCCTAGGCATGTTTAAATTCAGTTACTGTGGATTTACCAACCACATCTGCTGGAAGTTTGTTCCAAGCATCTACTACTCTTTCAGTAAAATAATATTTTCTCACGTTAATTCTAATCTTTCCCCCAACTAACCTCAGATTTTACCCCCTTGTTCTTGTGTTCACTTTCTTATTAAAACACTTATCTCCTGAACCTTATTTAACCCTTTAACATATTTAAATGTTTCGATCATGTCCCCCCTTTTCCTTCTGTCCTCCAGGCTATACAGATTGAGTTCATTAAGTCTTTCCTGATACGTTTTATGCTTAAGACCTTCCACAATTCTTGTAGTCCCTCTTTGGACCCATTCAATTTTATCAATATCTTTTTGTAGGTGAGGTCTCCAGTACTGAACACAATATTCCAAATGTGGTCTCACCAGCGCTATATACAACGGGATCCCAATCTCCCTCTTCCTGCTTGTTATACGTCTAGCCATGCAGCCAAGTATTCTACTTGCTTTCCCTCCTGCCTGATTGCACTGTTCACCCATTTTGAGACTGTCAGAAATCACTACCCCTAAATCCTTCTCTTCTGAAGTTTTTGCTAACACAGAACTGCAAATACATGTTGTAAGCCACCCTGGGTCTAAGGATAAGGGCAGCATAAAAATCAAATAAAGAAATAAGGAAATAAGGAAATAAAGAAATAAGGAAAGAAATAAAGAAATAAAGAAATAAAGAAATAAAGAAATAAAGAAATAAAGAAATAAAGAAATAAAGAAATAAAGAAATAAAGAAATAAAGAAATAAAGAAATAAAGAAATAAAGAAATAAAGAAATAAAGAAATAAAGAAATAAAGAAATAAAGAAATAAAGAAATAAAGAAATAAAGAAATAAAGAAATAAAGAAATAAAGAAATAAAGAAATAAAGAAATAAAGAAATAAAGAAATAAAGAAATAAAGAAATAAAGAAATAAAGAAATAAAGAAATAAAGAAATAAAGAAATAAAGAAATAAAGAAATAAAGAAATAAAGAAATAAAGAAATAAAGAAATAAAGAAATAAAGAAATAAAGAAATAAAGAAATAAAGAAATAAAGAAATAAAGAAATAAAGAAATAAAGAAATAAAGAAATAAAGAAATAAAGAAATAAAGAAATAAAGAAATAAAGAAATAAAGAAATAAAGAAATAAAGAAATAAAGAAATAAAGAAATAAAGAAATAAAGAAATAAAGAAATAAAGAAATAAAGAAATAAAGAAATAAAGAAATAAAGAAATAAAGAAATAAAGAAATAAAGAAATAAAGAAATAAAGAAATAAAGAAATAAAGAAATAAAGAAATAAAGAAATAAAGAAATAAAGAAATAAAGAAATAAAATGCAATAAAATGCAATGAGTCGCTTCTCTCTCTCTCTCTCTTCCTTCCTTCCCTCTCTCACCTCCCTTTCTTTCTCCCTCTTTCTTCCCCCCTCTTTCTCTCTCTCTTCCTCCCTCCCTCCCTTTCTCGACACAGCAGAGCCATTCGCTTTCCCTCTTGGCAGGTAGGGGCAAAGGCGCGTCTCTCTTGCCTCTGGCTCGCAAGGGGGGCTGCTGTGGCCATGGCTGACCACCAAGGGGCTCCCTCTGCAGGTGGTGCTGCCCGCGCAGCTCGTTAGTTTCCAAAGGGAACAGAGCATGCACATCCACCTTTTGCCCGTCTCCACTTCTCTTGCTCCCCAGCCAAAAAGGCACAAAGGGGGGAGGGGAGGAAAGGCTTCCCTGGCATCCATCCCCTCCCCACCACCCTTTGCACCGAAACACCCCCTTCCCCCCAGTCAAGAGGCTGCAGTGGGGTCTGGCTGGGAGCGAGGGGCCAAGAGGATCATCCCTGGGAAGGGGGTCTCACCAGAGGGCAGGCAACTGTGGAAGAGAGGAAGGAGGGTCATTCAAGGAGGGGTGAAGGCTTCCCTTCTCATCCGAGCCACAATCACAGACAGTGCGGGAATTTCTTTCCTTTGCAGCTTCTTTCCCACTTGGTGCCAGGAACGTTTGGATGCTCTTTGGGAACCCCAGGAAGGAAGCCCACCTTTATAAGGGATCTCACCAGTGTCACCAAGCAAAGGGTGTGTGGCCCCTGTCGCCCCTCCCTCCAACCCAGGATTTCCCTCCAGGAAAGAAGCTGCTGGCAGCATTTATTTTATTTATTTATTTATTACTTAGATTTGTATGCTGCCCCTCTCCACAGACTCGGCATTGCTGGGGGTTCCCTGCAGGGGGCTTGTGGGTGGGTGTTTTTTGGGGCCCCTCCCAGGAGGGAGAGAGATACAGGTCTCCCCCCTCCTAGTTTTGTGTACTTAAGACGAAGGTGTGGATGAGATATTGGTGGTGCAGTATTGTAGTTGCATGTTGCATGTTGCATGCAGGTGAAGGAGAGCAGTGGAGGGGGAGGGGGAGGGGGAGGAAGGGGAGGGGCATCCCTGAGCGCACCAACACCACGACCGACCTCCTTCCCTCTTTTTTTTCTCTTTCTCTGTGTGCGTTTGTCGTGGCCTCAGTCTCTTCCACCTTATTTCTCCCTCCTTCCAACCACATTCCTCCACGGGCTGGATAAATGGCCTCAGCGGGCCGCATGCATCCTGCGGCCCGTAGTTTGTGGACCACTGCTTTAGAGTCATCAGCAAATAGGCAAACCTTCCTTACCAAACCTTCCCCTATGTCACTCACAAAGATATTAAAAAAAATAGGACCCATAACAGACCCTTGTGGTACACCGCTTGTAACCAGACTCTGCTCAGAATACTCGTAATTAACAACAACCCTCTGATATCTACGCTTCAGACAACTGCAAATCCATTGAACTATCCAGGGATTAAGTCCAATCTTCACTAATTTATCTATCAGCTCTTTATGTGGAACCGTATCAAAGGCTTTGCTGAAGTCCAGATAGGCAATATCCACGGCACCACCTTCATCCAACACCTTTGTGACCTAATCAAAGAAATCAATGAGATTAGTCTGACATGATTTTTCCTCAGTGAAGCCATGCTGGTTTGGGTCCAATAAGTTGTTGCTTTTTAGGTGCTGATTTATCCTCTTTCTGAGTAGAGTCTCCATCATTTGAACTATAACTGATGTCAAGCTAACTGGCCTGTAGTTACCAGCCTGTTTTCTACTGCCCTTCTTGTGGAAAGGCACAACACTGGCCATTCTCCAATCATCAGGAACATCTCCTGTTAAAAGGGATTGGTTAAACAAAACAGTCAGGGGGGCAGTATTCACAGATCTGAATTCTTTCAGAACTCTGGGCTGGATGCCATCTGGATGCATTGCCTTATTTGTATTTAATAATTCAAGTTCTTCTAAGATTAACATTAATGGACTAAATTCTATAATCAAAAGGAAACAAACCATTAAAAAATTACAAAGAGAAAATGCAGACATAATTTCTTTACAAGAAACACATATTTAAAAAATCTGAAAATAAAATATTAAAATATTTAAAATTTGGCAAAATATTTGTAACCGCAGCTGAAACCAAAAAAAGAAGTATTGTAGTGTATGTAAAGCAATGGCTTGTCCCCAGACATATATACTCAGACAATGAAGGTAGAATTTTAATCCTAGAAATCTCAGTAGACCATAAAAGAATTTCTTTAATTGTAATATACGCACCTAATATTAACCAAAAAGAATTTTACAAAAGTTACATGAACAAATTAATATGATAAAACCCAAAATATATGCTTGCTAGGTGATTTTAATGCTATTGTAGACCTGAATATTGATTAC
The DNA here is from genome assembly GCF_031021105.1 of Erythrolamprus reginae. Lineage (NCBI taxonomy): Eukaryota > Metazoa > Chordata > Lepidosauria > Squamata > Dipsadidae > Erythrolamprus > Erythrolamprus reginae. Next base: position 13,967,669 of record NC_091951.1, on the reverse strand, counting down.
AAAATAGGGAATAAAAAAAATAAAAGTAACCACAGAAACCAATTGCCTTTTGTATTCTTTGACATGGTGGAAGAATTCAGACTTAAGGATGTATGGAGGGAAAGGAATAAACTTAACAAACAATACATCTACTTTTCACCACCCCACCAATCATGGTCTAGATTAGATATGATATGGACCAATAGTGAGATAAAAAAATCAAATAGAAAAAAATAGAACAAACGTTTGGGCAGATCACCAACCAACAATATTAATGCTAAAAGGAACTGAAAAAGGAAATAAGAGATGGTCATTATATGCTAATATAATGAAGGATAAAGAATATATTAAATTTATGGAAAAAGAGCTAACTTTCTTTTTAGTAGAAAACTGGAACAATGATACCACACTACAAAACCTCAGGACACCACGAAAGCCTATATTAGGGACTTATCAATCTCATATTTATGTAGGAAAAATAGAAATAAAAACCAAAAACTAGAAGAAATACAAGACCAAATTTAAAATTTGGTCAGAGCAGCAAAAAGGAACTACTCTGAAAAGCTAAAGAATCAATTCTCAACAAATGAACCAGCAAACATGTGGAAAACTCTCAAAAACACCTGTTACAGCAAACCACCTTTCCAAGCTGAAGGAGATCAGCAATTGGCAGATGACCTGAATCTGTTCTACTGCAGGTTTGAAAAGAAACTTCAACCACTTATGTGCACAACCTCCATCCCAGACACACCAACAACAGCTAAATCTTCTACAACTGAACCCATCCCATTGTGTTTTCAACCCCTAGTGATCACAGAAAAGGAAGTGAAAGATCTATTTCTCAGACAGAAGCCTGGAAAAGCACCAGGCCCAGACAAGATAACTCCTTCTTGCTTAAAAGTCTGTGCTGACCAATTGGCCCCCATCTTCACCCAAATCTTCAACAAATCACTAGAGTTGTGCTATGTTCCTTCCTGCTTCAAACGCTCGACTATCATCCCAGTGCCGAAGAAGCCCTCCATCAAGGAACTGAATGACTACAGACCAGTTGCTCTAACATCTGTTGTTATGAAAACCTTTGAAAGGCTAGTGATGTTCCAGTTGAAAGCCATCACGGATCCACTGTTAGGCCCCCTGCAATTTGCATACCGAGCAAATAGATCAACAGATGATGCTGTTAATATGGCTCTACAGTACATCCTTCAACATCTTGAATCTCCAATGACCTACGCTAGGATCCTCTTTGTGGACTTCAGTTCAGCATTCAATACCATCGTACCGGACATTCTCTTAACCAAACTAAATCAGCTAGCGGTACTTGAACACACTTGTAAGTGGATCACAAGCTTCCTAACAGACAGGAAGCAGCAGGTGAAGATAGGAAAAATCACATCAGATATATGTACAATTAGCACAGGTGCCCCCCAAGGCTGTGTACTCTCACCACTTCTCTTCTCTCTATACACTAATGACTGCATCTCATACGATCCATCTGTTAAACTACTGAAGTTTGCAGATGATACAACAGTGATCGGACTCATTCGAGACAACTATGAATCCTCATACAGACGGGAAGTTGACCAACTATCCTTGTGGTGTGACCAGAACAATCTAGAACTGAACACACTCAAAACTGTAGAAATGGTGGTAGACTTTAAGAGAAACCCTTCCACCCTTCCACCTCTCACAATACTAGACAACACAGTATCAACAGTAGAGACCTTCAAATTTCTAGGTTCTATCATATCTCAAGACCTAAAATGGTCACCTAACATCAAAAACATCATCAAAAAAGTACAACAAAGAATGTTCTTTCTGCGCCAGCTCAGAAAGCTCAAACTGCCCAAGGAGCTGCTGATTCAGTTCTACAGAGGAATCATTGAGTCTGTCATCTGCACCTCTATAACTGTCTGGTTTGGTGCTGCAACCCAACAGGACCGACACAGACTTCAGAGGATAATCAGAATTGCAGAAAAAACAATTGCTGCCAATCTGCCTTCCATTGAGGACCTGTATACTGCACGAGTCAAAAAGAGGGCGGGTAAAATATTTACTGACCCCTCACATCCTGGACACAAATTGTTTCAACTCCTACCCTCAAAACGTCGCTACAGAGCACTGCACACCAAGACAACTAGACACAAGATCAGTTTTTTCCCGAACGCCATCACTCTACTAAACAAATAATTCCCTCAACACTGTCAGACTTTCTACTAAATCTGCACTTCTATTCTTCTAGTTTTTCTCATCATTCCTATCACCCATTTCCTCCCATGTTGACTGTATGACTGTAACTTGTTGCGTATATCCTAAGATTTTTATTAATATTGCTTCTTCATTGCTTATTTGACCCCTATGACAATCATTAAGTGTTGTACCACATGATTCTTGAAAAATGTATATTTTATTTTATGTACGTTGAGAACATATGCACAAAGACAAATTCCTTGTGTGTCCAATCACACTTGGCCAATAAAATTCTATTCTATTCTATTCTAAAAGTTAAAAACCCAATTACAAAGCGACCCACAAGATGATACCGTTGGTGAAGAAAAAGATAAATTAAAACACAGAATCAATTTGATTATCTAAGAGGATATAGTGTCCCAAATGAAAAAGGTAAAACAAAACCATTTCAAACACGCAAACAAAATAGGTAAATGGTTGGCATATAAATAAAAAAGGAGAAGGAAAATTAATATATCCAACAATTAGAGGATGAGAAAGGAGTAGCACAATTTACATTAACAGAAAAAAAAAGATAGCAATGGAATTCTACCACACTATATCAGAAAGAAGAAATAAAGGAAAATGATATACAAAACTACTTTTTTTATCTTATGCATCAAAATTTTATTAAGACAAGTCCGCAACAATAAAGAGATAACAGGCCTCAAATCTAAGGGACAGGAATTTAAATTACAAGCCTTTGCCGATGATATAGCTTTTATTGTAGAAAATCCTACCCAAGTCGGTCCAAACTGATGGATGAGTTAAACAGATATGGAGTCCTAGCAGGGTTCGGAATTAATAAATTTAAAACCAAAATTATTACTAAAAACATGACAATGAATGCCAAGGAACACCTAGCTAGAGACCTAGATTTGGAAATTATGGAAAGAATTAAATATGCATGCATTACCATAAACGAAGATAACTACGACTTGTTAATGAACAAAATAAAGTTACAATTAGAGAGCTGGGCTAAACTCCCAATTTCATTATTACGAAGAATACTGGCAGTCAAAATGTCTATACTACCTAAATTCCTATATCTCTTTCAAATAATTCCAATCAAATTAGATGGAACTTTTTTTAAAAAATAGAAAAATTAATATCCAAATTTGTATGGGAAGGCAAAAAACCAAGAATTAGACTCAAATGGATGCAAGACAGTAAAAAGCAAGGTGGACAGGGCTTACCCGATTTCAGAACATAAATTATAAAATGACCAGGTCTACTTCCTATCAAGAAAATTCAGTAAAAATGTTTTACAGGTGGCATATGCCCCCAGCCAGGCTAGCCAAGATGTACACTAACCTCAAACCTAATTGCTGGAAATGTGGAGAATAACATGGCTCCTACTTTCATATGTGGTGGACATGCCCACTAGTCAAGAAAATTTGGTATAAGTTACAAACATGGATAAAAGAAATAATTAATATCAAATTAGAAATGAAACCGGAAATATTTTTACTTGGTATTATCAATAAAAATATGAAAGAAGAACAATATTATTTGACTCAGCATCTAATGACTAGATAGCCATAGCACAGTTTTGGAAAAATGAATCACTTCCTAATGATCGACACTTGATTTTAAAATGCTGAACTGTGCAGAAGCGAATAAATTAACACTGAAGCTGAAAGAACAGGAAAACACAAAATACTACTAGATTTAGATTAATTTCTAATTATTAGCTTCTATTACATGTACTATTTAGGATTTGATGTGTGAATTTTAGGGAAATTTTAGGTTTATTGATTATATTAAAATAGGTTTAACTGAATTTAATTAAATGTATTAAATATGCTTAGAATTTGGGGAAATATTTGATTTGTTGAATATATTAAAATAGGTTCAAATAATTTTAATGATTATATATAGGAAATATCAGGCTGATTGATTATATTAAAATAAGTTTAATTAGTTTTATTGAAATGTACAAATAAAGCAAATTGAATTTGATAAGTAACATTGTCATATAAGAAAAGCGATATTTTTTTAAAAGTATATTAATAAAGCAAGTCGAATTTGATAAGTAAAATTGGAATATAAGAACAGAAATGATTTTGAAAGAATCATAAAAATGGAATTAATGAACAATAACTGATTTATTGTGCACTGAAAAAAATGTATGAAATAGGTTATATTTTTTCTTTCCCCCCCCCCCTTTCTTTAGTATTTTCAATATGATTTGATAGACTATATAGGGGTTTTTAGATTTACGTAAAATGTGTAAAGAGAAATAGGAGGTGCTATAGCCTCCCAGTTACTTAGAATGTTAGAAATATTGTTTGTTTGTCAGTATATACTTGAGGGAACATTAATGATGAGAGGTAATACCTAATAATTGTGATTGCTCGATGACAAGATTAGATTTTTAAAAAATTGCAATAGGGGATAAAAGATTTATAGAGAAATTAATAATTTGTATTATGATTTTTTTTTCTGGGATTATACAAGAGTTACTAACAAAATAGTGCATTTTATTGTACTGGAAATAGAAGATATTTGACATTGTACTAAAGTGCACGAAGGAAAAAAAACAATAAATAATTTATACCCCCCCCCCCCCCAAAAAAAGGAAAACTGAATATTCACACTATAACATATCTCACTGGCAATATCTCACTGGGCCCATAACCTAAGTTAGAGGTGTGTACAGAGCAACCCTTGAATTAAGAAGGACATGCACATAGAAACTGAATAATTATTTATATCTACTGCAATATCCCACTTCTAGGTACATGTCCTTTATAACTCAAGGGTTGCTCTGCATATAAAGCCTGCCCTTAAAAAAGATGACAACAAGTAGTGTCAGAAAACAGTAATCTGCCATCATGACTAAAATTAATCTGCTTGAAATGGCTCATAAGGAGAAAACACAGCAATATTTTGCCCACCTGGTGGGGCAACTTTACCAATGAAAGAGCACTTTGGTTAATAACAAGTCTCTGTTTTTCAAACCTCCCCACTTTCCTTCTGTTCAAACCGCTTGAAGCCAACAAGCACACAATGTCCATGTCTGCAGTTACTTCTCCATTTTGGTCCATGTAGAGTTTCCAATGAGAAAGATTATAGAACTCATTCTTCTCCAGAAAGGGATGGAACTAGAATGGAAACACCCAAGAATTTTAAAAGCAGAAACCATTGTTTCTTATCCTACCTCTTATTTTCATGTTACATTTTTCCTTTAAATTTTATTTTATTTTATTTGAAACATTAAAATATAAACTTTTAAAAAGTTAAAAAAAAGTAATACAAAAGAGATCTAAAGAATAGTGTTGGGCGAACTTCATGAAGTTCGGGTTCGGCGAACTCACCCGAACTTTACCGTGAAGTTCAGGTGAGTTCACCGAATCCAAACTTTAGCCGAACCCGAACAGCAGCAGCGCCGCTACAGCGTCCTTTTCTGTAAAAATAAACAAGGAGGTGGGGAATTCCCCACCTCCTTTTGCTTCCTTTTATTTTTTACAGAAAAGGATGTCACAGCGATGCTGCAAACAAAAGGAGGTGGGAAATCCCACAAAGGAATTCCAGGGGCGGGGCTTTGACGTCACGGAGACTCCTTTCTCCCCATTTTGGCCGGCCAGGAAATAGTCTCCGTGACTTCAAAGTCCCGCCCCAGAAACACTTTGTGGGATTTCCCACCTCCTTTGCGGAGTCTGCGGAGAGGGGCGGCATATAAATCCAATAAATCTAATCTAATCTAATCTTTGCAGCACTGCAAGCAAAAGGAGGTGGGAAATCCCACGATGGGATTCCCGACTTTATTCCCGGGCGGTGGCGTTTTCGCGGTGTTTCGCCGAACTCAAACGCGAACTTCACACAAATTTTTTAAAAAGTTTGGGTTTGGGTTCGGCAATCAGAACACTCCAAAGTTCGGCACAAACCCAAACTTTGCAAGTTCGGTTCGCCCAACACTACTAAAGAAGGCTACACAAAAATGTGTAATTAATTAAATTAACAATTTGACTTTATAAACTGCCATCTGTGCTGGTTTCTTTGTGAAACTGAAAAGCAAACTATAGACAGCAGAAATTCCAGACAACGATAGGCTTACGAGGATTTCACTCTGTTGTTCTCAAAGTAACAAATACAATCTTGTACCAAAAAGGATATATATAAATAATCAAGTGTGAAAGACATCATATAATTGACTGTAAATAACAAAATAAAACGTGTAGTTCTATAAATATCTGAGCTATCTTTTACTCTGGAGCCCTTCATTGAGTCCTCTGCCCAAAGAATGAGGCTCTTTATTTCTGCAGGAATAAACATCTGAATGATTTCTTCCTTATTTCAACATGATTTATTGGCCACTTGCTCTGTGAAAATAGACTCCAGGTCAGGCCATCAGATGTTCTCAGAGTCTCCGTCAAATTTATAAGAGTAAACTTCTACAATGTTAATCATAAATCATATGTATAGGAATAGCTTTAAAAATGCAGACATAATTTAAAATTAGCAGTGTTTAATATCAAAATATATCTGATGCCAATTCCTTGGTAAACTATCATTTGACCCATGAAATCTGTTGGTCTTTTGTAGCACAAGGAGGATGAGATGGGTCTCCTCCTTTTCCTATGGATTTCTTCTCCAAAAGACTTTAATTTGTTGGATCTTTGTTGGGATCCCATACCTGCCATGGCTGGAGTCTCGGAGCTTCCAATGTCTCTTGGACCTTCTTCCTTCTCCAAGTTCTGGATGAATATGCAGCCTTCAGGATGTGGGCCAGAGTAATAAGCATAATGTAAATAGAGTCACTATTTGCAATCGGAGTCGCGCCCCTTTTCTCTTGGGTTTTCATTGAAGCATTTTGGATGCATCTTCTTCGACCTTTGACAGAAAAGGCATATTTTGAAGAAGAACAGTGAAAAGATTGTTGTACAAACTGGTGATCTAGAAAGAAATAGGGTTCAAAATCACCATACTTTGGCCTTGATTGTTGCAGAAAATCCAGGCTCCAAATACTATGCATGTATTTGAGATACCCATGATGATATATTGAATATTTTCCCAAAGTTGTAGTGATCCAGACTTTTCCTTCAATGGGTCCTGGCAAAGAGTCAAGTATGATTTGGAAAGTACAGAATGCGCTCGAAACAATAACATATTCTGTTAGGTGAACAAAGACATTGACTTGTTTCCACTTAGAGCTGAATCCCCCAAGGGGTCGTAGATAAGTATTCATTGGAAGTTGTTGAGATATAATAACACAAATCCCATTCCTGACAAGCAAAGGAGGAAAACTCCTCAGGAAATTCTCTCCCTTTTCTGTTTCTGGAGCAAGGAGACCAATCAAAATCCATCTGAAATGGAGGAGCAGCTGGACTATTGCTGGGTAGTGAAACCCTTCTTTGGGAAGCATCCGGTGGAAAAAGGGGAAATCACTTTTATCACTCAGAATCTCTGAAGCAATTTTATCCCTCATCTGAAAAAGTAATGAAAAATGATGAGGTTTGTTTTGATAAATATATTTGAATGGTTTATTGATGTCATTTTTAAAAAATATTAAATACATAAACACATAATATTAATAAGACTGTATATAAAAACAGATACAAGAAATAAAATACATTAGAATAACACCTCCACAATTAACCACAATTATATTTAAATATGGAGTTAAGTAAAGTAAGGTAAAGGTAAAGGTTCCCCTCGTACGTATGTTCTAGTAATTCTTGACTCTAGGGGGCAATCCTCATCTCCATTTCAAAGCGGAAGAGCCAGCGCTGTCCGAAGACATCTCTATGGTCATGTGGCCAGCATTACTAAATACCAAAGGTGCACAAAAAGCTATTACCTTCTCATTAAGGTGGTCCCTATTTTTCTACTTGCGTTTTTACATGCTTTCAAACTGCTAGGTTGACAGAAACTGGGACAAGTAATGGGAGTTCATTATGAGGCATTAGGGATTCGAACCACCAAACTGCCAACCTTTCTGATCAACAAGCTCAGCGTCTTAGCCACTAAGTCACCATGTACATTTACCCTGTTCATCTACCCACTACCAACACTTCTCAAGAGATTCTAGCATTTATTTTAACCACAATATCCACTTGAACAATGAGGCAATAATAACTAGGGTGCTTTTTATACCCTTTTTAAAAATAGAAAATATTATTGCCTCTGGAATCAACTTCCCCTGGAGATTCAAACTGCCCCCACCCTCCTTGTCTTTTGCAAGACTTTGAAAACCTATCTATGGGGTAATTGACGTATTCCTTGGCTAGTAAGATTTATGTATGGTTGTGATTGAGTAGTATTGTCTGTTTTTTAATTATAGGGGTTTTAGCCATAATTTTAATTATCGGATTTGTTGTACATTGTTTATTGTTGCTGTGAGCTGCCCTGAGTTTTCAGAGAGGGACAGCATACAAATCCAATAAATTATTACTATTTATTATTATTATTATTATTATTATTATTATTATTATTATCCTCACAACTATAGGAGGTATTACTTTTATTTTTTGAATAATTCAGCTGATAGAAAGTCCTTTCCAGTGGCTCTATTGTTCTTCAAGCCTTTTATGATTCATTTGATTATGAATACAATAAGGTTAAAAGTTGTTGACATGTTGGCTCATATATTTGTAGCTTTTTAAATAATGTGGTTAATTACTGCCATTGATCACTATGAGCCTATCAGAAATATACTGTATTTTTTGGAATATAAGACACACTGGAGTATAAGACGCACATCAGTTTTGGGGGAGGAAAATAGGGAAAAGAATCTGCTTACCAGATATTCATCTGGCTAGCATCCTTAGTCCGTTCAGCTTCAGCACATTATTTTATCCCCTGGTTGGAGCTTTTAAAAAAATCCTTATTTGGGGAGCGTAACAATGAAAGAGCTTTCAAGACAGTAAGAGCTGGGAACATTGTTAGAACCTGGCTAAAATTCTAGGCAAGTAGAGCAATGAAAAAAACCTGCACAGGCTTAGGGCTTGGAAAACCTTCTTCGCAGAGAATAACAATGAAAGACTTTGCAAGCCGGTAAGAGCTGGGAACATTGTTAGCACCTGGCTAAAATTCTAGGCAAGTAGAGCAATGAAAAAAACCTGCAAAGACTTAGGGCTTGGAAAACATTCTTTGCAGAGAATAACAATGAAAGACTTTGCAAGCCGGTAAGAGCTGGGAACATTGTTAGCACCTGGTTAGGGCTGGAAAGAAACATTTGGAGCTAGTTAGATCAATGAAAAAAACCCTGCAAAGACTTAGAGCTTGGAAAACATTCTTCAAAGACAGTAACAATGAAAGAACCTGCAAGATAAGAGCTGGGAAGATCATTAGCATTAGTACTGGGGGAAAAAGCTTCGAAAAAAGCTGCATTCAGAATATAAGACGCACCTGAATTTTCAGCTTCTTTTAGGAAGTAAAAGCGTGCGTCTTATACTCCAAAAAATTTGGTATGTGGACATGGCATCAGGACTGCATCTTCCTATTGTACTGAATTAGTTTTTAATTCAACAGCCTTTCCTCCCCTTTACAACTGTGCAACAGAAACATACACACACCTGTGGGACTTTGTAGGTGCCTACTAAAGTTGACATCTGGATGGATATTTCCCTGTCAGCTGCATCAATAAAAGTCAAAATATTGTCTTTCCTTCCACAGCTGTAGTTGGGAACATTGGCTTTTCCAGTTGAGAGCATGTCCTGCAAGGCATTTGAAGTGCCAAGTGTGTGCAAATAGTTCTCATGGATGTTGTACCCAAGTGTGAGATTATTCATTAGCTGAATATTCTTGTTAATCACTTGGATGGTGAACATAAAGCATTCTTTTTCTCTGTTATTATAACCTACTCTGTTGTAAAAAAAAACAGTTATAGTTAATATCAGCATAATCAAGAGTAATCATCAAATAACTTTTTTTTGAAATTTCATCCCCTTTGTCAATATATGACTATTGAGACTAAAGCAAATACTCATCCAAACCCAAAGGCAAATAATCCATCAACATTAAATATTTGTAAATATTGAGAAATTGGAAACGAGATAGTCCTCTATTCCATAAGGTTAAGAATCACAAATAGTCCATTATTTGTAGCACTGTAATAAAGAAGTGGATATTTCAAAAGTGATTGAAAAAAATGCCATTTTAATTCAAGTCACCCTCCAATCCTACACAAATTAGGCACTGAACTGAATATCAATGACTGGTTATAAAAAACAGTCATTGATATTCAGTTCAGTGCCTTATTTTTTGTAGGATTGGAGGGTGACTTGAATTAAAATGGCATTTTTTTCATATGGAAATATGAAATATAGAAATGAGCTGGTCACAGGAAACTATGACTTCCTTAGGTCATTAATTCTATAATTTGTGGCAGAGACGAAAATGTAGACTTCTTTCATGTATTTTTTACATCCTTCATTACATTTGTGTCTCTTAATAATAATAAGTGCTGTTGCTAACATGTTGTAAGCCGCCTTGAGTCTAAGGAGAAGGGTGGCGTAAAAATTGAATGAATGAATAAATGAATGAATGAATGAATGAATAAATAAATAAATAAATAAATAATTTATTAGATTTGTATGCTGCCCCTCTCCAAGGAATTGGAGTGGTTCTTTCTTGAAGTGTTGTGAAATGTTGTGGATATAATTTACTTGGACTTCAGTAAGCATTTGATAAAGAAGACCACAACCTATTACTTGATAAGATAGAAAAAATTGGATTAGACAGCATGATCATCAGATGGATTCATAACCGGCTGACCAACCATACTCAAGATTTAGTCCTTAACTGAACTGCATCTACTTGAAAGAAAATATGCAGTGAGGTATCCCAAGGCTCTGTCGTAGGCTTGGTACACTTTAATAACTTCACAAATGTTTTATTTGAGGACATCAAAGGAGGACTAATGTAATTATCAGATGACACCAAGCTGGCAGGTATAGACAACACTCCAGAAGATAGAATCAAAATGCAGAATGATCTCGACAGACTTAAACACTGGATCTTAAGTAACAAAATGAAATTCAGTGGTGTGAAAAGTAAGGTTCTACCTTTGGGGTTTGGTATCAAATGCACCAGTGTACAATA